>NW_011358795.1:248332-289201 GCF_000735185.1 Notothenia coriiceps | reverse complement strand
TCGATTCTTGTTCTGTTTTCTGTGAATATCTGCCTCACCCTCTCAGACTTTGAGTTGCGCGCGCTACTAAAGAGACGTGTTACCATGGAAACCAAACAATGGTGTCGCTGTATTAAGTTCAGCAAGGTAATATCATTTTTGAAGCGGAAATGCAATCAATCACCAGAAGTAAATAGCAAATATAGGATATAAACAAACTACATCATGGTTGCATGGCTTCACATCACCACTGCTAAGCTAAAGGAAGCTTCAGACATTCACGAGCGGGGGAAAATCTCGTAAGTTTACCACAGATCTTCTTGCAAGCATCTATCCAAAAATACGTTGGAAAAAGCATTGACTTTGAGTTAACAAGTTATAAAATGCTCATTCTCTTCCAGGGTTTAGGACTCATTCCTGCACAACTTAATGACAGGCCTGATATTAATTTAACTTGCTTCGTTCACATTTAGCATGGCATTTCTCCCTGATGAAAGCAGTTTCAATCATCCTTCTGAATTAAGGATTCTGTTGCTGCTCATTAGGACCCTGGCCCTCCAGATCAGGTGACATATTGAAAATCGTTACTTTAACTTTAAAACAAACAAATTTAAATTATTACCATCTAATGATCTCCCAGGAGAACATTATTGACATTTCAAAATGAGAAATACATCAATAAGTTCTCTGTCTATGTCTATAAAATATCAGAACATATTGAAAGAATGCCCATTACCATTCCCCTAAGTCCAGGTAAGATAGACACATTGATTGCTTTTTACAGCCAGTAAAGAAAAACAAGGATGTTTCTTTTAACTATCATAGAAGAATAAAGAAAATAGCACAAATATGCATTTGAATCAAAAGATTGTTGGCATCTTTGCTTAAAATGACTATACAGCTCTATAACTAATGTTGTGTCATGATTTGCCTTTGCACCTGTCACTCTGCATTAAGATGTGCTACAGCTCTACTGTCAAACAACTAATGTAAAAGATGTCCATGCTTCGGTCATACGTTGTTACTCTTTTCTCAAAGCCAGTGGTAACATAAAGGTAAAAACCACCAGACTAAGGGACAGTTTCATCCCACAGGCCATAAGACTGTTAAACACCTGAACTTTTGAAAGAACATACATAACATTCATCTGTTTGCAACTCACATATATCAATATTCCAATTACTGTATATAGACTATTCTGCAAAGTTTCTATCATATTCTGTTTCTATTATATTCCATTTTAACCCTCCTATTGTCTTCGTTTCCCCCCCCCCCTTACTTTGGTGTTCGCGGTCAAATTTGACCGGTCCTGTTTTAACTGCTATTAAATTAACACAAAAACCATTAATCATCAACATATTTAATTTAAAACGCTTTCAAACTGTAAATATTGTATCAGACTACTGGTATACATGAAAAACTGCAGTAAATATACAAAGAACAGACACTGGACATGTATTGCGTGTGCCAGGTGTGATCCATGTGGGGGGATGGGCACATAAGGGGGGGAACACATCTAGAGTATGTGTGTGTGTGTGTGTGTGTGTGTGTGTGTGTGTGTGTGTGTGTGTGTGTGTGTGTGTGTGTGTGTGTGTGTGTGTGTGTGTGTGTGTGTGTGTGTGTGTGTTTTATCTGATCCGGATGGTTACTAATTCCTTTTCTTTATGGCGGTCATTTTTGACCGGGAACACCATGGGTGTTACAAAATTGACTAACTCATCCAAAATTCAATTAAAGTGTTGGTCAGCAATTGTATATGTTCAAATGTCTACTGTGAAGGATATCATAAAGCCTTAATGCAATCGAATCTAAAACAAAAAAGTTATGATTGATGAAAGTAGTAAATCGGTCAGATTTGACCCGAAGACAACAGGAGGTTGCATTGTTGGAGGAGCCTGCATGTGACCTAAGATTGTCATTGTCATAACTACACTGTAGCTATGCACACATGACAATAAAAGTCTTGAAACTTGAAAATGGCTTTTAATAATTGTAGGTGGACAAAAGTTGTTTGTGGTGAGACAAACATGGCTCCCGTGTCCAACTGTGTGTACAAGAAGGAGTAACGGAGCGAGAACGTGGGACACAGAGTGAGAGAGAGGGGCGTCCTGGTGCAGTCCCTCATTCCTCCTGCTCTATGTACAGTGCTCATTCATCCCAGTTGGGCTTCCTCCAATCACACAGCCGCGCTCCTGCATGCGGGGCCTCCCAGCAGTATGGGGCCTCCACATGGCCATGTCAAGTGCCAGGCCCACTTGCATGAGTCAACAAAGCGAGCCATAACACTAACATGGGAGTAACACGGGAGATCCAAATCAGAATATGTTTGTTCACGCAGCGGCACACTGAATGCACAGGAATTTGCGCTGGGGGTGACATGAGACAGTGGATCGGTTATGTAAAGGCTCCCAGTCTGTAGAGTAGAGCAGGACAATGGCACACACTGGTAGCTATAACATGGAAAAGTACTGTCCTCTTATTCAACTCTGCTCGGTGAAGTGCAGCACATGTAAATGATAATGCATGTGTGCAAGGATCAGGGTTGAGCATTAAATACAAGGTCAGAATGATGAATGAGACTGCTATGTGACACGACCCAGCGCTGAGGAAGGGCATGCACTGAGCGAGCTGCACATATTATTATGCGCACTGGGGTTCTCAATAATTACATTGTCCATGGCCGATATGAGAGATGAGTGCTGTGATATTTGCGCACTACTGCGTCTGAATGAGAACTGAAAGGTTTGTGAAAACGCAAAAATGATTCTAGATATTCCTATAGGTGTGTTTAGCATGACGGTTCAAAATAAACTGCAGTATAACTTCCAATCCTCCTTTCTTTTGACTTCTCTGCATGTGCAGCTGCCTTTCCCTCTGCAGCACATTCACATCAATACACCATAACTTTAAAGCTAGACTACAACTCTAGACCAACATTGAAATATTAATCTTTATATACACCGCATCTTTCTGAATGCATGGCCACCTTTAGAGTCACTCCTCTGCTCTCATGTGACCAAGCAGACAGCAGGGAAGAATGGAAGGAATGTGAATGCAGGTGACTGCTGCTTCTCACAAAAAACTTCGAAGTCATTCTTAATGGTGTCTGAAGCCTTTCCTTTCACCATCACCACAAACTCTCTTCAGTCTTTTCTGAAAAATCCACTGTAGAGGAGATGTCATATGTTGAATAAATCTAATATGTTGAACTGAATGACAGTCACACCCTCTAACACACACACACGGCCCAGACAGGTGCACAGGAACTACAATTTCCACACTTTTGTGAGCCCCGGGTCTAGACACGAACACCCTGTATGTAATGTAAATGTGTAGGGGGGATGCAATATCATTGAGTATTCAAAATCCATGTAAATAGATCGTACCAATTTGATAAGTTGACTCATAATTGACTGAATATTATCTCTAAAAATACCAATGTGAATTTGTGAAATGACATAATAGCCACTTTTCGAGGCTCGGTAACCCCATTCCACAAAACATTGGTGCAGCTTCAACTTGAAGATAATGTAAACATAGGCCACCCCTGCAAGAGGAGATGTGGCTACGGATAGAACAAGTGCTGGGATTCAAATGAGGATATTATTGCGTTGCAGATAACAGACTGTATACCACTCTCGGTGCAGCTGTGACCCTACTCCAAGCATCAAATCAAATCACCTCATGTAATGTTTTAAATTACACTATGTGGTAAACCTCAATGACCAGGTAAGCCAACAGGATGAGATAGCACAATCCATCCGAGTTGCATCACTGCAGTAGTAATATCGGTTTGTGCTCCTGGGATCAAAGAATTAACAGATAGCACCACAACCAAAGACTTAGGAACATTTGATCTCTGTATGCAATAGAGAGGCAACTCGCTGCAGAAACTGCTGTAGGAGAATATTAATATTGGGATTCTCTGTAATGTCAATACTCTGCCAATGTTATATGTTGCCATCTTTTGAAAAGTACTTAACGTTGCTCAAGTGTGAAGGAAAGCAGGAACATTGCTGGTAAAGACCAACTCATTGAAATGCTCTTAAAAGTTAACATATAACAATCTCTATCCTTGGCTCTTCTTGTGAGCCAAATTCAAAATACCATTGCTCCTGCCATGATAACATTTCTATCCATCAACATGTTATAAGCCAAAAAGCCATTACTTTAACAGACAGAAATTAAATACACTTCCGGATATTGAATATTTATGGTCTCTTCATCAAAACCTTTGGGAAAGGTTTTAGAAGGCGAGGGTGAATACTCCTCTCCTTTACGACAGATTCAACCCAGAGTAGTAATATTTACATAGATATCTGCTTACACTTGTACAGAATTAAACACTCATTAGCTCACATGTTCACGTATTACTAACAGGCTGATCTATTCACCACTGGAAAGAAGCACAAACTAAATAAATGTAACACAGTGCTTTGAACATCCCAAGAGAGAAAATCGTTTGAATTCATTGCAGAGAAAAATCAATCCCAAGACTTCCTCTCCTTTCATACAAGCACTTCTGTGCTTTAGATAGCCTCCCTGGCAGCCTGAAAAGGCGCACACAGGGCACCATAAAAATCAACATATTCACTGCACAAATATACCCAGCTGAAACTCAGCCCAGGGCATCTTTAAATAATATGCATCCTAATTTAGCACGGGCTCTCAGGGGAGGGGATCAAGATGCACTCACAAATCGCAGCTGACACACCCTCGCTTACACACAAGCAAGCAGGCTGGCGCACGGGGTGAATGCACCTCAGCAAACACACACACATGTAGATACTTAATTTTCCGCTAATGTGTAATGAGCAATTCTACACAGGCCCTGCTGTCCAACTGCGTCTAAGTCTCAAGAGATCTGAGTATGCATGTTCAAAGAAACACTGGAAATCGAAGTGCAAGTTTGGGCCCAAAGTTCAAACAAGGCTGAACACTAAAACAGAGTCATTAAAAGTACATTTTACACAAGTACATCATTTATACATCACATCATTTAGAAATGCAATTACATTAAGTCATTAAGGAGGTGGGGTCTTAATCTGCTACAGGACATGGGAGAATAGAAGCTTGGTTTAATGTGTTTTCCTCCACAATTACTTAGCAGAATAAAAAACACAATTAGATCCTACACAAAAATATTTGTTGGTGATCTCAAAGACATTTCTGACTGATATGAGACACTTGAGCAGTAACAGTAGACACCGATGCTGTAGTGGTTCGACAGACAGTATACATCCCTCAACCAATTCCATGTTTAATATTCTGTAGCTGCCACTATACGGGAGGTTGAACAGCTGGCCCTCCAGCGTAGACAAAACAAACTGGAGCTGAACACACTCTAAACATTACAGATGAGTTCAGGAGGAAACATGGACCTCAACTGTTAGGGGACCAAAAGGTTGAGACAGACAGACTCCATCTTCCTGTAGTGGATCAGTACGCTTAACCCAGAGGGGCTGTTGTTCAGTTGTATTTTGGCCATTTCTACAGTTATTGTCTAGTACATTGCATCTTTTTCTTTGTCAGTCAGTACATTGACAACCACTGACAACTCCTACTAAGTGCGTGATGAAATCTGACTTCTCGATCTGATACTACTTTGATACCATGTGTGAAACTGCAGAATGACGTCTCACCTCCAAAAATACCACACGGTCCACTGATGCCTCTTTGATTGGTGCAACAGAATACGATTTTCAGACACAAGCAGTCAGCAGGGAGATGACTACTGCCAAAAAAACAAAACCAAGTTTTAAATTGAACTTTAATTTCCAAGCCAAAACTTTTCTCAACATTTGGAAGACCAACAGATGCCAAAAGACAAGAGCATTGGACTTACAATACATATTTGGATGGGGGGGAACGTGATGCTGCTTTGTTTCTGCAGTAAATATCACAAGGAGAAGGAAAAACATGTTGCTACCCAAAACTCTCAATGCACTTCCTATCAAATAAGGTCCTCAGCTTCTAGGATGACAGATATGTAAGTGTTTATTATCTTGCAGGTAATATCTTGTGTGAATTGAACAACAATCAATTATTTATTAATACACACATTTCAGCATTTTGGTTAATTTTTTTAATGTTGAGTAAATAATTCAACTACATAGAAGATGCAACTTTTGTGAGTTATACCCTCTGCAGAAAACTTTTACTTTGTTCAGGCCTTTCTTTTTAACGATACAATGTTCTTAACACACCTCACTCACTATATCCAAACTATCTTGCTCTGAGACTATGCCAAAACTGAAAATATAAGCTCTTGTGTAACTTTACATCGCCACAATATTTAAGCTAGGGAAAGTACTTTGCCCTATAGTACCTTAGTGCAGTGAGTCGAATGAATGGTTGACTCAAAAAACATTTCACTCCCACCACCATGCCTAACATTGCATATAGGGTCATCTCAGCAGTATATATTCCCTACAGCAAATGTTCAGTCGCAATATTAACTTAGTCTGAAACATGCTGTAGAGATGACCACTTCTGACCTGAGAATATTGGAAACATAACTGGGTTTTTTTTCTACAAAAACGATATGTTGAGTTGTAGAGTTAGCCATACATAATGAATTTCTCCCAGAACTGAAATAACACGCAGGGAGTCTAAAGCGGTTTCAAAGCAGGATAAAAAAAGCAATAATATTCTGCTTGATCACACAGTCCTCCCTGGTATGTCAAGAGCATGTGAGCAAATGCTGCTCGTTTGGATGCCTTTAATTAAGGTCTTCATAAAGTACTCATTTAACTGTGTTATTTCAAATATTCAAAAACCTGTGATTAGCCATTTGTTTCCATAGATTTCCTTGTATTTTTTAATGAAGGCACACGTTGGCTTTCCACTACAGTCTACATTATTATTACGTTGTCCGTCTGTACAGGGTAACATTACAAGTTAATACAGAGAGTGGTAAGCTGTGTTAAACTCATAATGTAATCAGAGACACGTTCATTTGAATAAACTTCAAACCAGTGGTTCCTTGCTTTCCTACCCTAGGGTCAACCCCATTCAATCACAATTCTTACAGGCTCTTCAATTTGCTTCAATTTAATTTCACAACATGACAATTAAACTAAACCTGATTTAATTTGGTGTTCAAACCCAATAAAACGTAATGCACAGCAAGAAGAATATGCCATTGGGGCTTAGAAAACAAAGACATTAAAGGAGTTGCAACAGCAATTAGACCAAACTCATTCAGCCTTGTGTTTTTTACACCGTTACATGTTCATAACGAGGCAGCTAAATGGTTTCTCTGTGAAACGGATAGAGGGTATACAAATATATTTGCACCATTCAGAATGGACCTATGGATCAGTTTTGGAACACCGCACACACATAGGAAGACATTACATGAAATATATGGCTGACCTTCTTTCTCTTGGTTGAAGGTTTTTAATATATGATACCACCTGCTATAGGTAAGAATTAATTTGCAAAAGGTCAAAAGGGTTTCTTTCTTTGTGGAGTTTGAAAAGTCCCTCTTTTACTTTCCTGCAGGCTCACAGGTTTCCTTCCAAAGACATGCAGAATAGGCAGTTTAACGAAATGGCACTTGGTAAAGGGAATTCAATTAATAGGAAGTACTTTCCCCCTAATCAAGGCCTATCACACCAGGCTGCTTCAGCGGAATTACACAAGACTGCTACTGCACTGCATCTCCGAACTGTGTAACTGTGGACAGTGCAGGAAAGCATGCGAGGTCAATCAACACCTGCTGGTACAAATCAAATCATAAGAGGACTGCGATTTCATGCGAGCTGTGTGACTGTTAATACAAACAGTAAATACTCATGCAGAGCATCAAGGGTAAATTATCTCATGACATTCTCAGTCAGCGAAGTACCAATGCTTCATCATGCTGTGTTTACAATTTCCATGCGCATATAAAGAGGCCAAAGGCTTTATAATAATCCGATTTATTTGGTCATAAAGTCTTGCAGGAGTGCAGATGTGATCTTTTATTGTGTCCATTTATAACTGCATGGACTGTGAACACACAGACACTCCGGCACCTTTGTTTCATTAATTTGCTTGTGATATGTTAAGTGAAGTTGACATAATTTCATTTGATCTCTAGAATGGATAAAACAAGCTCTTTGTTTGTGGATGTAGCAATGGCCCTTGCCCTCAAATTTGCCCCACCAGCGCCCGCTTATTCATCCCTGTCCCAGAATCACCCACACGCCCCCCCCCCCCCATCAGCCTCAGTTCCCACAACCACCGACACACAAAACATTCATGCTCCACTTTCTAAACCCAGCAAAATAAACACAGAGAGAAACATGCACACACTGTGTCAGCCTTAGGGCAGTGTTTCCCCTATATACATTCAATGTATTGCGCGCCACTGCTGCTACGGGGGACCAGCCAGGTACCAACAAAAAAAGGTACCAAAAAAATAAATATATATTCAAATAATAATCCGTAGCCACACAGCCTCTGTGAGCGAGCGAGACAGAGAGAAAGCGAGAGAGAGCACACCTTTAACTATTTATTATAGTTGTACAAAATAAAGTAAGAAATCATAAAAGGGGAGTGATTAGTAAAATATGCAAAAAGAAAAAGAAAGAATACTAACTAGGTAACATAAGATAAGAATAAACTAGTTTAAATGATTTGTTATTGGTTGTGATCATATTCTAAAGATGTTTGGACTATTGAAAAGTATACAGCTCTCTTTCATGAGTGTTGAGAGCTGTATCTATAAATTCATCTTGTGCTCAAAGTGCACCAGATTGATGCATTTAACTTCAACATTTAAAACATCTTCCCGGGGGTGCATGCCCCCGGACCCCCCTAGAGGATGTGAGGTCCACCCCCAAATAAAGCAGGTTAAAATAATGAAATTGCATACATTTTATTTTGATTGTTTGTTATGTGGATGTGTAGTATTTGTGTTACTGTATGTTCAATAAAGGTGATTTAGCAAAACACACCTGTAGAGCCTGAAGAGCCTTTCTTGTGCTGGCAGAGACATAGAAACATGTTGGCGGGGCGCACTTCGCACGTGCACACACAAAAAGATTCCACGTGCTCCGCGCTCACATTTAGCTGGGCCCGCGTGCCTTAGCACCGCTGCTGTGACTCCATCCTAGGGGAAACACTGCTAAGTAAATACTAGTAATGCAAAATAATCATCTTTATAATAATGCATTCATGATGCTGCTGTCAGTGTTTGCAGAGAGATTCAAAGGTGGTTTCTTCTTCTCTGAAGCAAAGTAGTTTAGATGACCTTAATATTAAAACAAATGTTTATTTTTGTCAAATTCAAAATGTGATGTGTAAATAATACCTCCAAGACCTCTGTATTTCATACAGAGACAGCAATCAAACGTCAAAGTTGGTTGGTACCAACTTCCAATGATAAATATCTCAGTGCAATTTCTACTTCACTCTTATCACAGACAACCTCCATCACAATCGCCATTTACCAGCAAGAGATTTCATCATCTAGATGTGATTGCCCCCAGTGTGGCACTCACTCTCCTGTCAGGAGGATCTCAAGGGGAGTCATTCCTTACTCTGACTGTGCAGGAGTCTGCGGGGCATGGTAATCTAACTCTATATAAATTGTATCCTATGACCTTCTACTATTATATCAGATGGAAGTCAAGGAGGCATACTTTTAGTTGCCTCCCTTTTAAGGTCTTTATATGCATAATTGAAAAAATGAATGATGGGACTTGTGATACAATTACAGTATAGCTCAGAGGGAGATGAGTTCTACATAGATGTGTTAAAGTACTTTCGAGTTTTGGAAGTATTCATTCCAAAACATTTGGCTTTTCAACAACACCCTCTCATCACTGTGTTGAATTACAGCATGTCATAATGGAGTTGCAGCAGCAGCAGCAAAACGATGTGCAAGCAACCTCCAGACCCCAGAGAAGGATAAAACACTCAATGAAAACACTTTAATAATGCAGCGATACAGTATACACAACACCAGTGGAAAATGAGTGAGACAAAAGGCGACAGTAAGCAAAATTCTCTCATCTATTTGTAATAAAATCCGAGACAACACATAAACAACATTGCGATAAGACAGTGTAAATCGTTAAGCAGACATTTTGGACAAGTGTTGATGTGAGATAAGACTAAAGGAAAGTAATAGCTTGTGCAGTATTCGTGTGGGCAAAACCTATCAACCATTTCAAGACCTCAGCAATAATATACGTAAAGAGATTGTATACATCAGAACTAAGTAATGGTGTGATTCTTCTCACATCAGGACATGTTCACAAGTAAAAATCTAAATATACTAACTTTCTTTGGGGCTCCACAATAATTGGATGGCAATTTAAATAGGCCTGGAACTAACATTGATGTCTTAATTGAATAATCTGCTGATCTTAATTAATGTGGGTCATACAATGTCAGAAACTAAAGTGGCCTCAATTAATTAATAACACAATCAGTGCAAAATTAAAACAATCACTTTAATACATGAGGAATAAAAGCAGCAATTTCTGCCTTTCCCTAAAGGGGACTTGCATTTTATATGTTTTGAGACAAATGCATAAGTTAGATTTATGTTCCAGAGTCGTGTAATCCTATTTGCCCAGCATGAATATGAATGCCACATGTTGGAGATTGAGGTAAAAAAAAAAAAAAGGTTCACCTCACAGTTTTGTAATGTCTTCTTTAATGCCATCTCTCTTTCTGTCTCCCTCTCTTCACATACAGCAGACAAACTCACAGTCCCACTTGTCTGGTCCTCAGGCACTTGACAGATAAACACAAACCTCTTAACATGCTTAGTCATTCAAACGTTATTCAGCTAGATAATGTGGGTGAAATATCAATTAGACTATGTTGTTCATTCTTGTTTTAGTGGCCTAATAGCATACAGTCATGAAAGATGTACCAAACATCTGTGTGTGCATCCTTGATGGTAAACAGTTTTACCTAAAAAGGAAAGCATGGCAGGTTCACCTATATCTTCTTTTCCTGACCCTGAAAAGCTTTCAGCTGAATAGCCTCCACTGATACTCTGCACAGGTCTTTGTCATGTAAATCCTGCAGTCGGTCTTTCACCCACTCGTCGCCGCCTGTGTAGGCAGACTTTCCTCTCCAACCAGCACGCTTCCACTCTCGGGAGACATCGCCGCAATGCCTCGGAAACCAAACATCAGCTCGCATTCTACTTCAAGTGTATCAAAAGCATAGATAACGAAGTCCTTTTGATGCTATTGGCCTACACTTTCAAAATCCTCTCACTGAACTTCCTGAGCCAGTGGCTGAAAACCAGTCGTCCCATGCGCACATGTAGGCTATTCGGTTATTAAACCGTGAGAAAAAGAAAGAAAACTTAAGTTTTTTTTGTTTTTTTTTACTGACAAAGCAATCGGCACATTTAAGACATAGCTGCTTCCAGGGGGCTCCACACTCATTAAACACCAAATCCGAGCCCACATGTCTCCATAATGAGCCCCATCCTATGTTTGATCCGAAACTTCCCCGGTCGGTTCAAAGCCCCCTGGCCGCTCAGTGGCACCGCTCCTCGGGCTGCAACTTCCAAACCCCAAAGCTTCACCGCCCGTCCTGACAGAGACACCCGTAGTGGAACAATACAACCCTACCTCGAACGAACCGGAGGGGCCACGTGAGGTGAGCACCACAGAACACGGAGGGGATACTGTTCGTATACCGTGCAAGGTGCACCCAAGTAGCTCTCCCCTATCTTTGATCACAGCCCACTTGTGTTCTGAGTAACTGCACTTCAGTGTAATGTGAGTGGCCCGCTGCCTCACACATGCACTCCACTGAAAAACATGCAGATGAGTAAAGTGAGCGCTTTACCTTGCTTTGATGGACCACAGAACAGCGAAAGAAGACAGAACAGCCAAATTGTACTCTCCACCGCCATGTACAGCCTTTGATTTCCTCCAGTGGGGTAGCAATACGTCTATACAACCAGCTATACCGTTATAGCGACATGCATATGTTGGAATCCGCTTTTGTCTCCGGCGGTGCGTAAAGGACTCTCTGTGAATGTTTAGGTTTCTTTGGTGAGCAGTCCACTGGCTTTAACAACAATTAGCTTGCATTAGTCGGGGGAGAGCCGTCGTGTCTCTCGGCGCTTCAACGCCATGTTGCGAACGAATGTTAAGTGTGTGTTAGCTGCTGGTCCACACACACATGTACGCGCACACGCACGTTCACCAGACACTGGCTGGCTGGCTGTGGCTGGTCGTCGCTGGAGTCCTGAAAAGCTGTCGGTGATTCTAACACACCCCTTCTTCCTCCTTTTTGTGTTCAACTCCATGCTTCCCACCAACACTTGGGAGATTCATTCAGAGCGAATAGGTTGTAGAAGCACTTGCAATACCAAATCTGTCAAAATATATTTTACCCCAGGCGCCCTCTCTCTGTGTCTGGAATGATGCATTCGTTAGGGATCTCTGCTAGAGCAAAGCGAAGTGGAGAACGGTCTGGCAAAACAGTAATCTGTAAGGACAGCAAATGTGTTGCCCTGAATGAACCCAATGTTGCCCACATGGTCATTTTAATGAGCACTCTCACATCCAGATGCACATGTTCCGGTGAAAACGTGTTCTAATAACGCAGCATCTACACTAATTCATTTAAATCATGTAATAAAGATATTGTTTGTTTTCCTAAGTGTGTACCTAAGTGTGTGAGCATGCACCTCTTAAAAACATGGGGTATTGCATTGTAAGCATTACTGCATGAATGCTTCTGTGCAATAAAGCAGGTCTGGGTAAAAATGGAGAGTATGAAAGGCACATGTGCACAGGCAGGAGGAGGTGAGGGAGGAGGAGGAGGAGGTGGTGGTGGAAATGAGGGGTGGCGGGGGGGGTGGTCGTGGTGGTGGTGTGCATCCCAATCAATCAACCAGCCCGCCTCCTGCACTGAGTGCTGAGGGACCCACTGACTTTTGCACATAGCGGGAGCCAGCTGGAGCCCAGCCTTCCCAGAGCAGACAAAGACTCGCCTCGTGCAGCACTCTCAGCATCACCGATACCAGCAGCATCCCCACATTCAACAGCACACAAGCATACAGCATGAGAGAAAAACCCCACAAGCTTTAATAGATATGGCTATACAGCAGTCTATGTGTGTATCAAAGCTGCTACTTGTGACGCTTTAATGAAAAAATCATTGTTCTTTGAAGTTCCAAAGAGCGATGTACACCTTTTGATGCAACATCTTCTCATAAATTGCCTCTTTGGAATGAAAGAATGTCTATTATAGAGTACTTTTGAAGCATTCAACTCAAGTGAAAATTGTGTGCTTTAAAATACAGCCTTTTATGTTAAAAGCCTTCGTTTTTCAATCTGGGTTTATAGCATGTAGTAAAAAGCTATATATTCTCTGCACCATAGAGAAGAAAGACAGACAATCATTAAAGTCAGTAATGAAGGAGTTCCCTTTGGTATTAATATCTTGTCCACACAGATTTCTCTTCTCATCGTTTTCATTTAATGCTGATATGAGATTGATTTGAGCCGATGAAATGAAATGAGATGGATGCATTTCCCAGGTGTCTTATTAAAGCAAATGTCCAGGCCATTGGATTATGTGATTGCATTGGAAAACTAATAGCATTTCTGTGTCCTCTGTGATTGTGGTCAAGCTGTAATTTCCCCGCTTCTCCTTTTTCCCCCTTGCCTGCAACCATAAAATAATGAACACAAACTACCAGCTGCTCGCAAATCACTCGACAAAAGTGCTATGATCTGAAAGCACAAACCATCTACGAGAAATAGCTTTAGTTCAGTTTGGATATAAACAGTTGACACTATTTGATGGAGTTTTGGCTGTGAGCCTCTATCAAACGTTGTATCTCTGTGTGTGTGTGTGTGTGTGTGTGTGTGTGTGTGTGTGTGTGTGTGTGTGTGTGTGTGTGTGTGTGTGTGACATGACTACAATGTTAAGCTCAGTTTGTAATCTAGTGCCAGCAGTCCATAAAACAGAAGTTAAATTACTCGAGTCCCGTCAGAACCCCAGAAGCTGACCCGGTGGAGGGTACGACCTGCTCCGAGCTATGTTCTTAATTATGAGTAACCCGATTCCCGTAAACCACAATCCCACAGAACATGCTGCAGCAACAGTTGAAACCCCATCTGCAATTCGTTACCCCCAATAGATATTGCCGGGTCTATGGTGATAAGATTGGTTGCACTGTGATTGAACAGCAGCCTCTCATTTAAAGCTGGTTTGTAGCTACAAGATAAAAACAATGTGCTCTAGGAATTGCGTGACTTCGTTCCAACAGGCACTGCTTTTATTTCACAAAGAAGGGAAGCCACGATAGCCAAAAATGGAGAAGGCCAAGAGCTGAGAAAATTATTTACACAACTGATGCTCTGCCCACAGGGACCAATTAGGATAGTAAACTTGTCTGGCTTCAAACAGCGAGAGGTTTTAGTAGTTTCTCTTGGCATTGAGCAGTAGATTGGTGTTGCTGTTTTTCTTTGAAAGCAAATTAGATTTTCATACGTCGAAAAATATTGTAATTGGTTGGCGAGGATCTGAGCAACTCGGTTTCAGAAAATGACCATCTGAGTAAGTGTTGTATTTTCAGTGAGATAAAACACTCTGCATGAGATGAGATTTATCAAGAGAATTTTTGAATCAAATGAAGATGTGCATTCTGCCACCAATGGGGATTACAGATCTTTCAACATAACATGACTTCCTCCTGGCAACCTAGCTGAGACTGATCAGACCTCAGCCTGTGTCCATATGGCTACTTCTTTCCCCACGGATCTACTCTCTTGAGCCACAAATGTGATGTCACGGGTCGAATCGAGGGTCTAAGGACAGAGGGTGTTGTAGCTGTATAGATTGTAAAGACCATTGAGGCCAATTTGACATGGCTATTCTTTGCTGTATCAAATTGCATCAAGCTCAAATCTTGAAGCCACCTTGCCTTTATTAATCAATCAGTGCAGTATTGAATTTGATCAGCTTTCTATCAAAGCCATCATCCAAGCAACCCTCCCAGGAGACTGTTTGCTGAAAGTACAGCATGATGACTTGCCTAGAGGATTGAACACTGATTTCAGTTTTCAAGGTGTTGACTGTGATATGCTGAGGGAACTTGAGCTGAGTTCTCTTGCAGGGGCCAATATTCCTGCAGGCTGATGCAGATGGTTTCTGAAGTTACTTTTAGGACTTCACCAACAGTATCACCTCTCACCACTCTTTTAGGGCCTTAGGGGGGCAACTCAGGAAAGCCTCTATAGGGTTCAACGTTTCAGGCACAGCAGGCATGCCGGTGTCTAAGCTTTGCCTCATGTGTGGAGAATTAAGAAACTGGGAAGCATGTTGGACCCTTTCTGGACATGGAACTTGATGCGTTGGGGATCAGCTTTCAACAGCTAAGCCAATCCCACCATTCATCCAAGTCTTCATTTTGTTTGCAGCTTTGGCCACAGTCAAGTTAATCACTCTATGTAGTAACACCTCCCTAATTTGTGTCACCTTGAAGGTCACTTTCAAAGATCTAAGTGGCATTCCCAGCTTGTTATGCTCATAGAGTGTTATCTTCTGTTGTAAGAACCTTTTTCTCTCTCCAGAAAAAGAGCACTGTCGACTGTAGTGACTGGAACACAATGAGTAGACACAGTATTCTGGGCCGAACAACGACATGTTGGTCCTCTGCTCTCAGCCAACTCTCCAAGTCAACGGAGGTGGATGGGAGGGTTCATGCATCCTTCATGGTTGTGTCAAACTCCTTGCCATGGCTCTTCAGCTGCTTTTTCTGTGATTGTTTGAATGCTAAAAAGGTGTCGTTCACCTGTTCTCTCTTCAGCACCAGCTTTCCTGACATGGCTGGTTTGAAATTCACCAGGATCCACTCCATCAGCTTTTCCAGTCCCTGAAGTATCCACCTGCAATCAACTCTGTGGTGTTACTTGAGATGGTGCACCCTGTGACTATCCCAAATTGTAGCTTGTGCCTGATGTCACTGCTCCAGATGAGGCTCTTATTCTGACATTATCAGCGTGGAGATTTCAGCTTCTGCTGGGTGCATGCTGTTTTGTCAATGTAACCAGCTTGATATACGAACTGGATGTAAAAACTCACTTGCTTTTTTAAAAGACATACAATTATTTATTTTTGATTTGATTTTGTCATTCCAAACACAGAGTATGTTATATATATTTTTTTACCAACTGTAGTTCAAATCTGTTCTGGTATCTTTCACACCAATAGCACATTAAGAGGGCTGTCTAATGATGATAACACACTTATTGATCATAACCACCCTTCTTGAAGAGCAAATACTGTGTGGTAAGTGAAAAATACATGAAAGTGCCATTAGATCAGACGAGTGCATTTAACCCAAAGGGATCATGTAAAAAAATATATATATTGATTATGAGGTCCATTAGCCAGCCTGTGGTGCAAGGATTATAAAATGTTGTTCAAAGCCAAAATTGATAAATATAATGTACCATGACTTGTAAGCATGTTATGAATTTATTAAGGGGTGATGCAGAATTATTAGAAAAACATGTAAATATAGTCTTTATGCCTTTATGCGTTTGATTTCCTAGCATGTCATAGAGCTGGAAAGGAACATCTCACTGATTAAAACGCTCACTTTCAATACTGTCATCCTAACAGCGGGGTGGGGGGGGGCTTCCGTTTTGAGGTTAAGTGCTGGATGATAGAGAAATCATTGTGGGTGTGTGTCAGTCAGTCACTGCTCTAATTATGGCCCACTGAAATATGTTAATGGCGCTTAGCTGAAATTCTGTTTCTTTTTTATTAATATTTGGCCTATTAATCCATAAACCTTCCAATTTCAAGTGTTAGAAGGACTGAGAAAACAATCATTTTCTGTTATTCTGTTTCAATTACTCCCTTGAAAAAGAGATCTATGATCTCAATGGGACCAATCTGGTTAAATAAAGGTTTGAAATTAAATTAAATTAAATTAAACGTAAGAGAGTTGTAATCAAATAGCTTGTGATTAAAAAAAATTATAGTAATGACCAAATCCCAAGTGTAGCTTTTTAAGGAAGTGGTATGACATGAAAGCAGTGAGAACTTGGCTAGAATAAGAAATAATAGAAGTAATATGTCGCCTTTCCTCTTCCCCTCTGGTTTGTGTCTTTGTCTTTATGCCATGAGTGTGACAGGCTTGACTCTGAGAGACTTGTATATTTGAATACTGAGTACATTAGCCTCTGTGGTGGTTGTCTTTCATCTTCCTCAAGGTCAGAGACACACAGCTCAATCTGACAGCAAAGTGTCTCCTCAAAATGCAAGGAAACACCACAGACTGACAGACAGATAGAACAGTGCCCCCTGCTGGAGGTGTTGAGGAATTACCACAGAATGTCCACGCACCAGCATACATCATTCATGTCAATGGCACAGGGAGCAACTTGTGACCTGAATGCTGATCAATCCCAAATGCACAATGGAATATATATATCATTGGGGAAATACAAAAAGTGTTTCTGTGTACACTTGTATTTTGAAGCTTTGCCAGCAAATTGTTAAAGCTTTTATGCCAATAAAGTTAATTTGAATTTGAGTTGAGGGGAATTGTATTTTAATGTAGATTTCTTTAATACGTTTTCTTCAGATTTCCTTTATTCTGACAATTTAAAAGTGAAATAAACCTTTATGTAGATAACACTTTGTGGGTGCGATTTCTAGCTCGGAGAAATCAAGTACTGGGAAATGTTTGGTGAACAAACACTGTATGCTACGGTCCATGGTGCATGTTTGGATATGTAAATGAGGTTTGTGTATGATTGCCTTGCCACAATGTTATTCCACCTTCTTCCACTGGAGGGGTGCCCCCCCACATGCTTGGTCTGCAGGAAAGGGTCTCCATAGAAACCAAGACAACGGTGGCACATGGGCTCAGAGTGCGATTGGGCAAATGTTTTTTCTTCAGGAGGACAATGGCAGTAGGGCGCACTGGCGCTGGGCCGACAGTGAGAGCATCAAGCAGAGACATTTAGTGTCGAACAACGGACTCTTATTTTATCTCATTTTAAATGCATTTACACACCCAATAATTGAGATAAATATTTGTATTCAATACAAAACAAGTAGACTAATGTGTGTGTGTGTGTGTGTGTGTGTTAACTCTAAATTAAACTGAAAAAATCTTTTTCGAAATGTTTGTTTTGTCAAATCTGGATAATAACCACATATCTTTAACAGATACATCTACTTTTAAACCAGTTTAATTATAAAATATGTTAAATATTTGTAGTGATGTAGCATTATTCTAGGCCCTAGGGTTTATTGCAAAGACCATAAACAGAACATGAATGTTCACTGATCCAACGAAGTATAATGCCCCCCGAGTAAATAACATACTGTATCTGGCTGTAATGTTGAATAAACGTTGATGCTAACATGTCAGGCCCGTCCCCACACTTCATTTCCTGTTTTCTATTCTTTGTCTTCGTTATTTCTTCCTCTCATGCCTCTCATTCTCTCTCTGTCTCACCAGACACTTAATATCCTGCCTTCTGTCTACATCCCATACAGGATGGTGACTAAGCACGCAGCAAAGAGGACTCAGAAAAGATCCATTGTGTTGCATCAATAGCGGGTTGGGAAAGCTCATGGGGGAAATCTGATTTTCCCATTCTAATCTATGCAGATTGAAGCACTGTTGGTGAGCTGAAGAGGGAGGGAGACAGTGGGCTCTGTAAATACAGAGTAGGACCATTACTCTCTGAAAGAAGCAGCCCTTGTCCTAATTAGCTCAAAAAGTAGATCTGAAATTCAGCTGGAAATTGCAAGGCGTTGAGGAAAGGAGCTCGTCTCAATGGTCCTGATAATGGCAGCTTTCTTCAGTGTAGAGATGAGAGGCAGAATGAGAGAACGAGTGCAGGAAGACAAACAATGATGCAAGAAAGAGAGACCACTTATAGCCAACTCATCTGTAGATTTCTGAATATGCCATGGTGGCCTGCATTGAATAAGCTGTCAAGAATAAGTTGTTAGCCTGTCTAGACTGAAACTCTGCCTAATAAATATTAATGGAGAGAGGAGAGAGAAGATGAGAGGCTGGCTGAAGTGACAGTTTGAGGTAAGGGCCAGCTACACTAGCTTGTCATATCCAGGGGCCTTGATTTGACGCGTGATAACGATTGATTTAAGAAAGACATTAAACTAACTCTTCACTTCCTGCAGACTCTGATCACATTATGATAAGGATCATACTTTGCACCTACTGCTGAATCAGGTGTATGTGAATTGAAGTGACAGCCCTGATTAGATGATCTGTATACAAACATTGAGCCTATAATTAAACGCCGTACATTTAATAAAGAGCAATACTTTTTTATAAAAACTTAATGTGATTGGCAGGATCAAATCGGGCTTTGCAAACCTGCAACAGGTACATACTGACAGAAATCACACACGTTTTAAAAATGCATTCCTTCATTTATGAGTAATTCCATCATTCAAGGAGTAATCTCCAGTATTAGTCAACGCCTGAATGCCTCCCCTGCTCACTTGTGTGTGGTAAGTAAAAATCAATGACTAATCATCTTGCTACAATTTTCCCAACACGGTCGGAGAACATAAACACTAATTATTTTTATTTTCCATAATAAATATATAATACTACTTCTACTACTACTTTTACTACTCATAATAATACTAATAATTATCCTTATTTATAATATTATATTCATGCAACAGGTCAGTTTAGTTTTACCGGCACAGCACAACTAGTTCATAGTAATCAAAACAATGTATTGCTTACTTACTTGATAGACCAAAAATGTAGTATTTCGGTCAGCACAAACTCAAGTAATATATTCAGGTTAGGGTCGGTGGCTTGGGTATTTAAAATGATGACGTCCCTGTACCATGTTGGGGGTGGTATAACTTTGAAATGTTTTACATCTAGTCTATTCATTGATTAAATTGATCAGATGATATTTGATGTGATGTTTGACACCAAACTCCAGATTAACTTTAAATGCAAAGTATTTATTTTGTACGAATATTTGTATTGCATTTATCAGTTTCTTGAATGAAAATGTATTTTAAACAACCTTAATGCCATGTGACTTAATGACTAAAAACTAACGCAGCATTGTAAAACTAAAAACGTAAATGTCTTCCATATTATATGACCTAATATCTCCAAATCAATGCATAATGTTGTATGACTACAGTGGATTAATAGGAAACTTGTTTTGTCCTACTTGGTCTTCCAGTGTAATAAAAACAATGTTGCATTGATTTGGAGAGTCACAAGCTATGGAAGCATAAGTGTTTTAAAACCCAATAACTGCTATTTTTTTATTGGAATATCTTTCTACGATTGAGCACATTAGCAAAGATGTATTTATAATAGTATTGGTTTAGTGTCAATGAAATGGTCATTTTTTTTGACGGTCCCAAAGTGAGACCCGGTCGTTAAGAGCGACGTTAGGTTACGGTTCGATGTGAAACTGAGTAAACAAATGAATGAGGAATATCCAACCTTAAACTAACTTCACCGAGGTGCAATGGGGATGGTAGTTTGTACTTTATCTCCACATTGTTTACTACCAACCGTGGGACGGGTTCAGCACCATGGACAGAGAGCGAAACAGTGATTGGGTAAACAAACAACATCCAGGATTAGAGTAATCCGCCTATTGGTCTGAATCAAAGTGACAGCCGATTCACGCACGGTGATTGGTAGAGAGTCAGCACACAGAATGTTTATTGCTCCGTTCATACTGTGCAGAAGAAAGTATTATTTTATTGTTATAGTTTGCTTACAGATATCGTCCGACTGGCAGTAGAGCTTTGTTCACCACGCAGCTGAAGCTTTTATCGGAGACTGCGCACTTTGAGGAGAGAAACTCTGCTCTCTCGAGGAGGTAAGCAGATTACGTTTCCCGTGGAATCCGTAATTCCTTCCTATAATGGCCAGCTCTCAGTCAAAATTTAGAAACGCACATATACAGCGAACACTGTCGCCTCATTTCAACCAGAGGAGTGTCGTTTACGCGTGATAGCAACACGCGTGTGTGTCCCGTGGTGTGCGTGTGTGTGTGTGTTTAAGTGAAACCGGAAGAATTCTGTTGTTAAAATCGTTTCACCACTAAGGAGACGTTTCTGGAGGGCTCACACATTAAATTCCCCGGTCTGTATGGCGACGTTTAGCTAACAGCACCCTCTGTCTTTTTCCATATAACATGGGTGTATGTATTTCTAGTAAAAGTTAAATGGTCCAACACCTATGACATACATAGGAAATAATTTTTCTACGGGGCATACAAGGTCTGCAGATATAAACAGAAATAACTCAATCCTAATCTCCAGTTTCTCTCTATTTAACAGGCTTTGACAGGACTGAAGAAAGAGTGACTCTAAACAACTCCACCCGTTATCTACATGGCAGGTCAGTTATTATACACATTGATCTACTGGGAAACAATTGAGCGAATACTTTATGTCTAACCATTGTGCAATTATTTGTGACAGAGCCCAACTTCCCCCCACTGCCGGGGTTTATTCCACTCAAGCCATGCTTCTACCAGGACTTCGATGAGATCCCCGAGCAGCACCGCAGCCTGTGCAAGAAAATGTACCACCTGTGGATGTGTGAGTGGCTTAAAGCGATGTCGTAGTGTTTAAATACTGGTGTGGGATTTACTGATACATTACCCAGGCAACAGAAGCTTATATTTGAACTATAATGCATTAAAACAACTTTTTTCTTCAGAGGCTACCTGACTCTCCACTATAAAAAGCCAGTTGTATCCACTAGGTGCAATAAACTGTCCTTCCCTCTGTGGTTAACTCATGATAAGAACTTTATAACAGAAGGGCAATGGTTTACAAGGGTCCCTTTGGTCCAAATATCTTTTTTTTTATTGCCGAAGGCTCTGTTATCCTGACTGGTTTATTTGCTAATGAGTCATGGCGCTGACCAGATGGCCTTGGTTTGAGCAGAGCAGTTAACATTGAAATTGTGTTAAACAATTTTTGCCAGAAGCACTTTCATCAAAGTTTATTACGCCATAAACAAGCCGTACAATGATGTTTGTGATATTGCTCTGGTCGGGAAGCTCCCTGTTGGTCCATGAAGGCAGAGTGCAGCGAGAGTAAAATAATTTAAAGCTGCTGCAACTTTTACACCGGTGCAATGTCGCTGGTGGAAAGGCAATATAAAGTAGAGTAACATGAAGATAATGAAAACAAAATAAACCTTGGCTGTCCATGAAGGTTGCAAATGATTCTAGGCAAACAGAGACAAGTGTGTTTCAATATATCTGTATGATCCATCTCATTTAGACTTTACTCTGTTCATTCTACAGGTGACCCCTTTTTGGTAAACGATAAATATAAGCAGGTATTCAAACTCTCCCAATCTGCTTTTGGATTTGCTTTTACTCTCTTTCTATCTGTGGCACATTCTCTGTAAGCATGGCATGTACATTGCTTGTCATATTTGAGTGTTGTTTCCTTTCTTCATTCTGAGCATTTTCTTTCTTGTGTCTAAATGATTTGAAGCCAACCATATGTTTTGTGTTATAAATTTGAGAAACTGAACTGAGCTCCTAAATAGCTGTCACGTTGCAGCTGTGTTTGGCCTCATCACTCTCTTGTTAAGCACCCTCTTTTCTCCATAGACCAACATTTGAAGCCGATTGGCCTTATTTGCTAGTTTAGATAAGAAAGATGGGACCAAAGCACATAGCTCCAATTAGATTTAAGTGCAACTTAAGCACTGGAGTACTGTAGTCTCATAACATTACTGAGAATTAATAGAAAAAAGACGCCTGCAAAAAGGCTATTCAGGGAACACGAGCCATTTTGTGGCAAGCCTCGCAATTACATATTTCACAGTTAATGCAGGCTGCCTTCATACCCTCACATCAAACTCTTTTTCCTGCATGTCTGTGAACTCAATAGATGTGTTTGTGTTGCACCTAATACACATTCTGTTTGGTCTCACAGTGAACAGTCTTACTCTTGCGGTGAATCTCCTTGGCTGCTTCGCATGGATGTTTGGTGGAGGTGGCGTGACCAACTTTGGGATGGCTATCATCTGGCTCATCATGTTCACCCCCTGCTCCTATGTCTGCTGGTTCAGGCCCATCTACAAGGCCTTCAAGTAAGTCAAAAAGGAAGTACTGATATTAAGAAGTATAGTTTAGTCCATGCCCCAGCTGTATGTCGTTATACAGGTGTGTTTCGTGTAGCTGTTATTTAGGGGCACAGTTGTTTGAAGAACAAAGCAACACACAGTACTTAATAAATACAAACCAGAGTAATGTTGGACTATTGCGTTGAATTGCAATAGAAGGTATTTAGGCATAAAATACAATTCGGCTTTTGTGTGTTTTCATTTATCATTGACAAAATAATATAGACCAAGTGACATTTTGTAGATGGTAGATTTGTCCTGCTTAGCATTTCTATGAATATTGCTGTAGCCCTTTAATATGGCGTTTGGGTTTTCCTCCTACTTCACTTTTTCGGTTGCTTCAAACATTAAATATGCTAGATCAAAGCACTAATACCGATATTTCCATCTTTGCCATGTAAGAAAATGATTTTTCCTAATAAAACAAATGTTTCTCTGAATTTTTGCAAAGTCATTGTGGCTGCATAATGTATGATCATCTTGTGCAATGGTCCATTATGGATGGAAGCTTTAAGATAATTCTCTGAAAGTGTTGAGTGGTAGCAGAAATAAATGATCCCATCATTCTCTAAAGACAGAAGTGCACCCGGAACATCTTCTCTCTCCGTGCACTGAAGGGCAGCGTGACACAACTGTACCTTCTGAGCCAGGGACAGACAATGCTCTGTCTAGTGACGTTAAGGAAGTCCTGATACAAAATGTGGGTCTTACCTTGCACTTTGGTGAAGATTAAACCAGACTGTGAGAATGCCAAGGCAGGGCAAGAAGACCACAGTCCAGCTAAAGTCTTTCCATGGCTGTGTCATCACTAAAGAAATGCAGATGTGGGAGAATACCATGATTATAGAGTAGAATAGATAAATCATGACTTCCTGTGAAAACACCTTAACACGATCAGCGCATACAAAAGATAACCTGTGGCTCCATAATGGAGGAGGAGGCCTTTGTGGTGCTGAGTGGCATTTATCACACTGTGGGCTTGGATGTCATCAAACTATCACACAAGATAAGATGTAGCAGTGATACATTTTGGTATACTATTTCTTGATCATTCTGGGTTTCTTTCTTAGGACTGACAGCTCCTTCAACTACATGCAGTTCTTTTTTGTTTTCATGGCCCAAGTGGCCATCAGCATCATCCAAAGTATCGGCATCCCTGGATGGGGAGTATGGTAAGAGACATTATAAGAATATTTGTAAGAATGTATTTTGTTTAACCCTCCTGTTGTCTTCGGGTCAAATCTGACCGATTTACTACTTTCATCAATCTTAACTTTTTTGTTTTACATTCGATTGCATTAAGGCTTTATGATATCCTTCACAGTAGACATTTGAACATATACAATTGCTGATCACCACTTTCATTGAATTTTGGATGATTTAGTCAACGTTGTAACACCCATGGTGTTCNNNAAACACACACACACACACACACACACACACACACTCTTATGTGCCCATCCCCCCACATGGATCACACCTGGCACACGCAATACATGTTCAGTGTCTGTTCTTTGTATATTTACTGCAGTTGTTCATGTATACCAGTAGTCTGATACAATATTTACAGTTTGAAAGGGTGTTAAATGACATTTGGTGATGATTAATGGTTGTGTTAATGTAATAGCAGTTAAAACAGGACCGGTCAAATTTGACCGCTACCACCAAAGTAAGGGAGGTGGGGGGGGGAGACGAAGACAATAGGAGGATTACATGACTACCATTGTCAATCTTTCTTTCAAATTATTTTTTTTTATGTTGAGTCTCGCTTTTTTGAATTAACATGTAGCAAGTAAAATCAAATATATTCTCAAATAAGTCATTACAATTAATAAAACAACTGCTGCAACTCAAGTACCAGAGCTGTGATTCATTCACTGTTATGCATTAATGAACAAAAGGAATGAGAGGTTGTTTTAATATCATTAGAAAATCTACTTTTGAAGGACACATTCTGAGCTTAAGCAGTTAGTCTCGTCTTTCTTTTAAAGACTTTGTTCGCCGCTTCCATTAAGATGACACTGATGGAACATCAGAGATGGCCCTCATATAACTTTAACGAGATTCCTGTTATCAGATTTTGAGAGGCCGTTAAAGGGATCATCAAAATGTCACCTCACTCATGATGATCAGAAATTAATATTATGACAGCCTCCATAAAGTTTATAAATGTCACCATGTGCAGCTAGGTATTCTCTCGTATGAGCTATAACACTTTAAAACTTGATAGGGCAGTAGTTAAAGTCCACACGAATTAGTGGCATTTAACATCCAGATGTTCAGCGGTGGTGTCATGATGAGAGACACCAGACAAACCAATAACATATAATCATGCCTTGTTGTATTCATAAAGAAAATGTGTCTTTTTAATGAAATTCTGTTAATGGTCATCTCTCTCGTTTTCAGCGGTTGGTTGGCTACCATCTCCTTCTTCTCCTATAATATTCTGATTGCTCTGGTCATGTTGGTCCCCACCATCATGTTCACTGCAGTCGCCTCACTGTCCTTCATTGCCCTCACCAGGGTAAGGATTCAAATTGTGCATTCCTGCAAAGCGAAATGTAGACCGGCAATTTATAAGAGTACATTTGCTGTCCTTTTCTGCCAAGTCATTATATATAAATGTATTGGCCAGAAGTTACCAATATTGTTAGAAAATATTTGAAAATGATGTTGTCATAATGATTTTTTGTCTTGTGTAACCATTAGCCAATCACCAACCAAGGTAACCCCCCCTCTCCTCCTTGAGCACCATTGTGTTATTTTTAACCAAATATCTCTCAGAGGGGCGTGGGGAGGGGCTCCTTATTTTCATCTAAAGTAACAGACAGAGAATCAGCACTTTGGAAACAGGGCTGAAACAGAGGGGATTATGGGTAATGCTGCAATGATCTGTTTGGAGTTTGGAGCCAAACACTTCAGAGACATGTTTTGATATATCTGAGACCTATAATATATTGATAAGAAACAGTATCATATAGGGGACATTTAAAATAACTAAAAACACTAACCTCCTTCGTTGATATTAACTTGTGAAACCCTAACCCGCATTCAGATCCATAACTTCTACCGTGGCAGTGGGGGCAGCATGTCCAAAGCTCAGGAGGAGTGGACCACGGGGGCCTGGAAGAACCCCCACGTCCAGGCAGCGGCGCAGCAGGCGGTGGTGGGGGCCGCTACCGGAGGCATGCAGGAGCAGCACCCGAGCCCACAGTACAACACCAACCAGGTGTAGAGGTGTGAAGAAAATACGTGACAGTTATGCCAACATTTAAAACTCAGGGTTAGGAAGATGTTGTCATTCCCCACGATAGTTTTGGTTATTAAGTGGAAAACAATTGCATATTTTGACATCCAGTTTTACAAAAAGAATACATCACGGATGATTTCAAGCAATTTCATCATTTTGCAAAACAAATCTCTCTGAGTGAAGCTGTTTTGTACCTTCCCGTGTTTAAGGGCACACTGATTGGTTTTTTTCTGTTGTGAGGTTCAAATGAAAGTAGTTTTGAATGTTTGTTACTTTAGAGGCTCCATGAGAGCTGTGTGCTGATGTTCTCTTTGTGTTGACGTGTTGTTTTAGCCATTTTGACAAAAGAAAGCAAAATGATATTTTTTGATTTACAATAAGATCTTTATTTAGTATTTATTTAGTTATAGTGCACTATGTGAGAGATAAAGATTATATGTTTTCAAGTGACTTGTTTTTTAATTCAAGGGCTTACCAAAGATCCAATGTAGCATTGCTGATTGACAGAATGCTAATTTATGTGACCTCAGCATTGTTTCATCATATTTCTATAGAATGAATGTTTGCACTGTTTGTTGTGTTAAAAATAACTGTATCTGTATCAAAGTCAGACAGTATTGTTGCAAGACTTCCCCTTGATTTAAATATAAACAGAACATGTCCTTTTACCTTTGAGTTGACTCTCTGATGTACTTCCTGTTGGACATTGGTGGACACTGAAAACATCAGTTATGTATCACAGCAAAACAACATCAGTGTTAATGGTTCTATGCAAATTCAGCAGAAAACCAGTGAACTATCTGACCAATGGGCTGTTTCAGCTCAAGCTTGAACTGAATGTACTTTTTAAAACTGTTATTTCTTTCCTGCATTTTGGCTGTTTGACCACTGAGAGGCGCTGATGGTTTTGGTATGAAATAAAAACATGTACAGATTACCTTCATTCATCCTTCACGGATCGTAGTCTGCATTTATAACGGTCCCTTCTATTTCCTATTTTCTTTAACGCCGTCTCCTTTTTCTCACTCTCTCCTCTGACCTCACACTACATTTGTTTTTTTAAATCAAGGAAATAACACCTACTCATACCAACAGACATCATGAACTGTGTTAATGTGTGCTCTGTTTTAGTAGTATTCTGCTTCAAATTGACACAGCTATGCGTATGTTTTTTGTTTTTTTAAAAGTGGCTGTCTTTTTGAAAAGGGGGTGAAACACTTGCTCAATGGCACCTCAAGGACAGTCTAAAATGAATGGCAGATAATCGCACACTCACTCCTAACACCAGTCACATTTAATTTATGATACCATAGTAAGGTGATGTCTTTTAAAAGATAACAACATGAAGTAACAATTGCTTTTATCTTCTGTTTAGGGGAGGGTGATTTGACAAGCTAACATCAGGTTAAGTTAATGGATATCCCAAAATGTGTTGTTCAATCATTTCGCCAAAATCCTTCCACCCATCTTCTCCCGCTTATCCGTGGTCGGGTCGCGGGGTAGCAGTTCCAGCAGAGAGCCCCAAACGTTCCTTTCCCTGGCCACATCAACCAGCTCTGACTGGGGGATCCCAAGGCGCTCCCAGGCCAGCGAAGAGCTATAATCCCTCCACATTTTGAGTTTTTTTTATCATCTATTCTGCTCTAAATTTATAGATAGATGGTGTTCTTCATTCTTGCCGAGTTTGAGGATCTTATTGTTTTGAACACCTTACCTAAAATCTAGAGACAAGCTGCTAGGCTTAACGTCCACACCCTGAAAATGGTTCACTGTATTAGTATTATTGTCTGCTGCAGTTGCTTTGCATAGAGCCTCTTTGTTTGTTGTTTCATTTTGTTTGCCCCATTTAATCAAGACATTGCACTCCATCATTAAAATGTGTTTTTAAATAGTTTCCAATACATTACACACAATGCAAATGAATCTGCAGCCCATTTAAACACTGTTAAAACGGGAGATGATAAAAAAAAAGGAGGCTCATTCTTTGCCTTCAGGTGGTGGTATTGGTTCTCTATGATCTTCTAATAGTCTCCCTTAGTGGCCACCGGGGGCACTACAGTATATGACCTTTGTTTTTGTGCCCTAATGAAATCTGTACTTGTGCATAAGAGACCTGAGATAGGGTGAGTGATACATGACTGATGGAAAAAGTGTTTTGTAACACTGACACCAGGGCAAACCCAATTTCTACCTTGACATCCTGTGAGCAGATGACCATTATATAATAGATTTGAAATACACCTTAAAAGGATTTATCTGTGGATGTCCTCTGCTCTACTGTCTGCTGCTTCCTGAGTGATAGAGTTACTTTGAAGAGAGGAGGATGGAATTATACAGCGATACAGATACCCAGAGGACCCAGCAGCAGCCACCAACAAACACTGTAATTGCCACACACATGGAAATCTCTTGTGACAAGTGGTGACAGTAAAGACTTTCCGCCTTCAGGTAAACAGGACAGGCTGTCAGCTACAGAATAAAGTCATTGATTCATAACAAATCAAGAACGCACAGATGCTTTTCCTTTTGAAATTCAATTCTGTTCACTTGTCAAACATGGATGGAAAAACATCCAACTGCATCTATTTTATAATCTCATTCTGGCTGGAAGAAGAAAATGCATATCTAGCCGGATTTAATCTTCCCGTACAAACCAAGATTGTTTCCTGTGAGGAGAGGGGGGGGTCAAATAAAACCTCCAAAAGGCCTCAACCCACTCTGACTTGTGTACCAAGGGCTCGTGTTTTACAACATTTATTGGGTTTCCTGCGTTGGTGTTTCTACGTCTGATCGTTTTAGACAAACACACATTTACATAAGCACAAACATATTCATTTAAACCAGCTGTAAACACAACGCCACATGTTATCACCCTTTAAGTTGCCGAACTAAACAAATAACTGCTTATTTATACATGCAGTAGATACGGAAGGACATTAGCATTCATCTGGTTTTGTGTTGATGAACACCTGAGGAATAATCAATATTTACCACAAACAAACCAACAGACCGTCCATTTGGCTCTTTTTTTGTACAAACTAACTCCTGAGGGGAAATTATGGTTCTCAAACTTCTTAATTCTCCACTATTGACAACTAGCTAACTTTGTCTGTCTGCTGTTTGGTTCTCAGTATTTAGCCTACGGTGCTTTTTCACATTTTCAAATCGCTACCTACAGTAAATTAAATGGCCAAAAAAACTAAACGATAATCTGACACGTGTTTCCCTTTCTGACGAACGGACAAATGCTCCCATTGGCTAATGAACAGGCACTTATTCTATTTCATTTAAATGGACCCTATTATGCTTTTTGAGGTTTTCCCTTTCCTGTAGTATGCTTGTTTTGCATGTAAATGGTCATCAAAGGCTAAAATACCCAAATTCATGCCAGGGGGAGTTTTCTTCCACACCCCGCCCCCCTGCCTGAAACACCTCCATTGGACTCCTTTGTTAACATCAATAACATGGTGACATAACTATGTAACACTTGCGATTCAATTGGGTAGCGCTCCAACACATTGTAGGTGATAGGTTAAGGGGCGGGACATCTCTAAGCAGTTGAGCAATCAGAACAGAGCCGGCCAGCTAACCAATCAGAGCAAACTGGGCTCTGGTTTTCGGACAGGGGGTGAAAAGAGGGGCTGCAGCACAGGCAGTGTGAGATAAATAAAGACCTTTTTGAACATTAAAGCATGGAGACATGTCACTATAGAGAAACAAAATACACAAACCTGAAAATGAGCATAATTAAGGACATTGTGTTTTGGTCACATAAGAAAATGTCAATGGCACAACCAGAGGGCAAAAGGCAACTAACTACTTGTGGGAATTAAGAAAGTAAATTAAAACTGACTCCACCTACTGTTATATTTGCACCAAGAAGAATGCTCTGATTCACAACTCTATCTCATTATCAGTCAGACCAAGAGGACAGAACAGAGAGGAAGGAGGAGGTGAGGTTCACATAAACGGCACAGTGTGACCTGAGGTTGACAGAGCACAGAGGGTATTTTTGTTACATTTCTCAGGAGGGATGGAGAAAGAGTGCCCTTTCATGCTGACACACACACACACACACACACACACACACACACACACACACACACACACACACACACACACACACACACACACACACACACACACACACACACACACACACACACACACACACACACACTCACACACACAACAACACACACACACACACACACACACACACACACACACACACACACACACACACACACACACTACTCACACACACACACGACACACGACACACACACGACACACACACACACACGACACGACACACACGACACACGACACACACACACACACACACGACACGACACACACACACACACACACACACACACACACACACACACACACACACACACACACACACACACACACACACACACACACACACACACACACACACACTTTACCATCTGGTCAAAGGTGTACAGATGTGGAGTTATGCGCTCACACAGGCGTGCATTTATGCTTGTGTGACACACAGATGTGCACTTGGAGGTGGGGTCCAACCACCCTACATGTATCCTATTAAACAGGAATCACTAGGACTTACTGTGAGTGAATGTAACAGAGTTAAGACAAGAAGACATGTTGGAAATACAACTTACTCATTGGCCTTTTTGCCATTCAATACATTTACCTTTTATGGTCTGGGGGAGACAAAGTTGACAAAGACTAATGATGAGGACATGACAGGAATCTGAAACAAATGTTTGGATTGAGTTTCTCAAATGACCTAAAGGAACAAACAGCAGTCGATGTCTGGGAGAGAGTCATTTACCTCTGCCTCTGTGCATCTGCAGCCTGAGGTTTTTGCAAATCAGGCAGTTAATGATCGTGCTGGCTTGAAATAGGACAAAAGCTAAATGGGAGAAATAATAATGATCTTGATAACTGTTGCAAAATCTTTCATTTGCATCCCTCTAAAATGGTTTCTGTTATGGCCCTCAAAGCTGGTGACGCAAAACAAGGGCCTCTGCCTTTGTGAGACCTCTGATCACACTGCAATATGTAACAGAACAACAACTAGCATCAAAGGATTTCACTATGATCATCAAATATGTGCTGTGTCTTATGAAAGTTGTGTATGTCAGACTGTTGAAAGGTGGAAAAGTGGTAATGGTAGATGACAACATCATTCCTTCAGTATAGCATCAATCTTCCAAAATCACTCCATTAAGAGAGGGAATAAGAGTATTTCCCACAATGTCTAACTTGTATTTTACTTTCTAGAGCTGTCCAGTTTTGGAAATACAACAATGCTGTGGTCGACTTTGAAATGTGTCTTGATACAAACTCCCTCTCAAACAAATCCGCAGCCCCCAAAAGCTTTATGCATCATGCAACAATACAATAAATCCAACCCTAGATCATCTTTACATGTGCATGATGAGAGGAATGAGAGCATCCAGCCAGCTACTAAAGAGGGGTCACCCAGCTGTCTGGAGCGGGGCCATGTTAGTCAGCTACTACAGCGAGGCAGAGCTGCTGCCACCAGCCTGTGAAATCACCCATCTGATGATGGGAGTCGTCCTCCTGACAGCACAGGAAACAGTGACAGTGGAGGTTGGAGAATGAGTCTGGTGAAATATGGGCCTGTCAGAGGGGAGAGAGGCTGAGCACAGCGGTGCAGGGCCGCCGCTCCCTGCGACTGACTCCATCACTGAAACTCCCCGTGGAGCCAGTGGAGGCGTGGGCGGGTGCAGCGGGGTTTTTCACCGGGACCCGATTAAGACTGGAAGCCTATCTTCCTTCCACAAGATCTCCTCATTTGTTCCAATTGCCTGTGAATAAAAACACGAATATCCCAACTTCAATTTCTGCCTTTCAAGGAAAGAAAGCCTTAATGAGAATGTATTGCCCTGTTGTTTTAACGGTGTGGACTCCTAGGGATTGACCATTTGCATACTCCTTAAAATTGACGAGTGGGGAAAGTGAGGCAACTAAGTTGTAAGAGAAAGTGCACGTTTTGTAGCCGACATCAAATACAAGCCAGATGTTTCATTGATGAGGCAGGCGATATTTAAACTGTCAGGCAGCGCACTCGAGTGTGTCTTGTGCGTATGACACAAGCTGCTTCTTTGTCTCGTATAACGCCCATCGCTCGCATGTGGAGTGTTAACACAGGGACTGAAATGTTTGTTAACTCAGATATATGTGGTGGAGTCAGCTCTACATAAAGTGCACGCAGGATGAGGTATTATCAAAACAAATGAGCCAGCAACTGCAGCTGCATGTAAATCAGAACAGTTTCTCCCCCCTCGCTATTCAAATTCTTCAGCCATTCAGTATCTCCCAGTCAGTGGTTCCTCATATTCTTCCTGTACAAAGCAAGCCTTTCCTCGCACCTTTTCCCATGCAGCAATGTGTTTATCCCTACGGAAATGAACATTCTTCACATCTTTATTCATTTAATTAGGTCGCAAAGCAGAACTAGAGCCAGAAGATGAATTACTTGTGGCCTTGATACTCTGCCACAGAAATCTGAACACAGTATAGGCTCTGCAGAAATTAGACCTAAAGTCTGGAAGTGGGCTTTTTGGCAATGTCAGCTCACAGACTAGTCCCTATTCTCTCTTTCTACTAAATTCAATTATCCTCACATAAACATGCTGCAGTGAAGAATGGAGGTCTCGAGCCATGTCTTTTAGCTGTCCCATTGTAAGCCTGGTTAAAGAAGATGGAGCAGTTTGAGTCTTGGACAATAGTTAGTCTTTTTATTAATATGGTGGAAAGTCACAAAACAAATGCATAAGAAAACGATGTAACCACATTGGACACAGAGCGTGTTATCAAGTTCAGCCCTCTGCTCCAGAAGGACTTATGTTTTTAAGATTACATGTATAATTCTTGCCAATTACCATTCACAATTCTGGCCCAGAGATAGCTCATACTATTAAATAAAGATGTATGCATTTACTAAAAGCCTAATTAGGCTCTCTCACATGCTACATGCAGATTGTCGAGGCAAAGCGCCCCGGACAAAAAAAGTCTGATTAAACACAAATAATAATGATCCTTTGAGCACAAACACTCCCTCATGACGTGACCTCGCCATGAACTAATGCACACACTGTGGCTAAAATGGGACAGGGGTGGGGAGGGTGAGCAAATGACTGAAGCTGAATGTTGTAACCTTGTCATCAGTGTCACCACAAACTTATGATTATGTGCTGCATGAGCGAAATAAATGTCAGATCAACTAAACTATGGTGCCGGTGCACAGGGAGGGGGGGGGGGCGGGGGGAACAAGGTGAGAAAATGAAAGCAGGAAAGTCATTTTGGAGTCACGGGAGAAGGTTATGGGAGAAGTGTCTTTTATTTATAGAGCTGATTTAATTGTAATCAATTAACTATATTTGAGTATATCATTATTTAAACAACATGCCTAAGGTGCCACTTAGACCAGCCACCACCAATGAGGAAAGGCCAAGTCGTTAGAAGAAAATAACACATTTTTGGGTAATTTACAATACTAATTATATACAAAACTTAAACATTTTAGCAAATAGCACTTGCCTATCAGGAAACATAAGGAAGAAATACAAAAAAATGTTCCACTGTTGGAAAAGCTTCGCCACAAAAAGACAAAAATGGTAGACAACCCTGCACAGGTAACAAATGAAAAGGGAGGAAATACAAATATGAATACGTTACATTTAGATTCATAATGGCAGGGATTGGTGGATAAGGGTAAGCAGCATTATTTATTTCCTTTTCTTGTCAGGCTATCTTCGTCCGTGTTGGAAATGCACGACTTAGATGACACTGTGATCGTGCCTCTGGATAAATGTGATGGATGTTGGAGAGGGACAGCACAGACTCAGTCGATGATCACAGTTCAAAGTTGTCATGACGGAGATAACAACCTCCACAATCTGCCTGTCCTCATCCCGGATCCCAAAGGTCTGATCTCCTTTAGCCTCATCACTGTGCAGGCAGTGCAGCTGTAATGGCCCTCTATCATGCTGCTTTGCTATCGATGCCAGGAATTTAAGCCAAAGGCCATACTCGATACCCAGCCCTAATTTGATCGTGACTGACAATTTCAAAGCCAGAAAAAGGTGTTTCCGCATGCTTTTCCATTTCGGCGCTACACCCATGGCTCCTGTTCCTGCGGGGGTTTTGTGTATTCAATGATGTCTCACCGCTGAGAATGCTGGAAGATCTAATCAGTCCTGCTTCACTTCACTTGATCTGTTTCCTCAATTACGTTGTAAGCTTGCAGCTGCAAAGCGGTTGTTGCTTTACATAGGTTTGCTGGTAAAGTAAACGCGGCTTGTTGTAAGGGGAAATATCTGTCCTGCGGTTCTTTACCGCGCTCCCTACAGATCTCCTGCTTATCGATGATCAGACAAAACAGTTGGTAGCCCAAAGCGGAGTATTTACATATGTAATATGTAATACATATGGATTTGCTCTCATCATGTCTGTATGAGTCTTTCCCTTTTCTCGAGATACCACTACACTATCTCGCTACATGTTGCTATGATCAGTTGCTAGCATGTTTGCAGAGCTCACACTGAGAAGGGGCCTGCAACATTCAGGGGGAATTACAACACGCCTGTTGCTTCACATAGTCAGAAAATGTATTTTAAAGAACTTTTCTGCTGCTTGTATTCCCAAAGAGCCAAAGCACCCAAAGTTTTACCCCAATTCTTTCCATAGTTTTGTTTATCTTGGATCAGGAAAAGCGATGATGCTGCACATCCTGTCAGCTGATCAGAGTCATCATCAGTCATCTCTTTATCTGACAATCTTTTCTGACCATTTCTACACACATTTCCTCCTTCTGCATGCATCTATGGTAGTGGTGCTTGTAAGGGAAACTTCTGCAGCAATGGAGAGTCAGGACTCAGAGAGACACGAGGAGAGTTGGAGCTTTGATGTCAAACAATGATGTTTATTACAAGACAAACGGCCGGAGAATTCATTACAAGTCACAGCAGCAAAAGGTTCTGACTGCACGGGTGGGTTGTCATGTCAATTCTGATCAGCCTCTCTCTCGATAGACCTTTTAACTAGTTTACAGAGAGTAAACAACATATTGGGGCGTTAACACCTGGAGACACTGAATCACTTATCTGACTCTTAGGCTCTGTGAACGAGAGGTGACCGGTCATAAAACTGGTAATGTCAACAATAGCTGAGACTTCCCATTCCTTAAGACAGATAACAGACTTAGGGTTGGTCGTAAACATCAACACACAGAAAGGTTAAATATTTAGGAGTAAAGACAGAATTATTCCCTCACAGTGCTAATTGTACAACCCCCCTAGTCTCCTCTTGTTCTAGTGTCCTACCCCCATGCATGCACTGGCATCTCTGGCATTGTGCATCATGTTTATTCCATATCTCAGCGATACAGTATGTTTGGGATTTTGTTCTGCACAACCCTCTGGGTATTATTTTGTGCTCACTTAGAATCGCACACTGTTTGGATTCACTTGGGAAACACCCTCTAGCACATCTATGGTAAATACAATTGCATATTCATTTGTTGCAAGAAGTGGTACTAAATCATTTAAGAAACTCAAAGGCTTTGACATCCATTGTTGCTGTTGGGATTGTGCTGCAGTACGCCTTTTCATTACCGATAAGAACAAGACCATGACGCCAGGACTTTAGAAGAGGCTCCTGGTGGACATTACTGCATATACCCCACATAGGAAAAAAATGGTTTCATATAAGCTGCTTAACCAGCTGCTGTATGGGAACACACAGGAGAAAAAAACAGAGGCATGCTTTTGAAAAACAACTTAACAGGATAGATAAAGACTGTTTGTTCTTTTTGGAAACATAATACTCCCAAGTAAAACAATACTTTTATAATTTGGCTTCTCGCTTCCTCACTAAAAGTTACCCATCTGTCTTTTTCTCAAACACACGCAAAGATATACACCATCACGGTAACATAAACACATACGGACAACGTCGAGTAAATGGCAGCATGTACTGTACTGCGGCAATTTCACAAAACAACATAATGTGGCATAGAGAGCTGGAAAGGGGTGATTTCCTGCGAACAGCCTGAACAAACAGCCGGTACTGAGAGGAAGTTTGGTTAGGACGGACTAAATCTGAGTGAACAGAGTATCAAAACAAGCAGATAATGGATTCTCACTCTTCTGGCGGGGAAGGAAATACTTCTGCGAGTAATGTCTGTGTTTTCATACTATCATATTTCTGGAATGATATACACTGCTACCAACAATGAGCTATTGAATGCAATCAGATACAACAATAACAAATACATCTTACTTTTGTGAAGCTTTTTATCTCGAGGTTTGTCAAGAATGTGTCAGCGATCGGTTTTATTTTCAATAATTAGATCCTAAATCCTTAAGTCAGTGTTGTAAGGTTTCAGCGTTAGAGTTCTGTTAGTTTATTGTTTTGTGTTTATTCTTGTGGCCTTGCATTTATTTTGATGTTGACTCTGTCCTCTCTTTTCAGGTGTCTACACTTCCTGTTGTTGTGTGTCACCTGCCAGCTTGATTGTGGTCTCCTGCTCCTGATTGTTTTCACCTGTGTCCCCATTAACCGTTGTGTGTGTATGTAGCCCGGTTCTCCTTTTGTCGGTTCGTCTTGTCTTTCTAGACCAAGTTGGGGCGGTTTTGGTGTAGTGCTTAGAGCGTTAGTCATCAGATCAAGGGGCGTTGATGAACTCCAGTTCGAATCACGCCTCGGCCCCCACTGCGTCAGGCCGTTGTGTCCTTGGGCAAGATACTTTACCCGCATTTGCTCCTGTGGGTAATGTCCACAGTAATGACTCCATGTCTAATATGTGTAATGTGTATTTATTTGTAAAGCGCTCTAATAAAAAATGTAATGCATTATTATTATTATTTATTATGTCTGTACTCCCTCGTGAAAACCTTGAGCATACTAGTCGAACCTAGTGAACTATTGAGTATCCTAGTAGATCCTATAAACCATTATCTTTGTAAAGTCTTTTTGTACCATTAGTTGAACCTAGAGAACTTGTGAGTATAGTTGATCCTAAAACCTTTTTTAGAATAAAAGGTATTTTTGGAAATCAAGAAAGAATCGTGCATCTGAGTCTTTGTGAGTCCTTCGTGTCAACTGTGTTGGAGCATGATTTTCCTCACGGGATGAAGTTATAATAAGATGTTTGAATTTCTATTTTTGGATCTGGATTTCTCATTTATTTTGGCTTTAAAGCTCCGAGACAAAAAAACAGTTTTATCTTTTTCAATTCTTCCCATCTATGTATCCTAATCTTGTAAATAATAATAAGGGTACAATGTTCTTTTGTTTTGTATTACTTCAACACTTTTAAATTAGCAGTCAAGATCTTGTCAGGGAAAAAAAATACTTTCCTTTTGTTCATTTCATCTTGTTTTCTTAGACTTGTTTTTTAAGGCAGCTTCTTCTTTTAAAGGACATATTTTCTTAAGAGCTTGTGATTGATTTTCTCACTTGAACAGTTTTCTGTTTACAAAACGACTATAGATTATCTTGACTTTAGTCATAAGTGCGATGAGGCTTGTAATCACTCCATAAGTACTGTTCATTAGTCTACATTTCTAAATGGCAATGCGGTAAAACATTGACAACTATCAGTTATTCTTATATGGTGATAGTCATGAAGAAGACAGTCAGTGAATGCCTTCCTTTCCTCACAAAACAAAGACTATCTTTGTGTAGTTCTATACTTAGTTTTGATAAGACCATCAGCTCCTCTCTCACATACTGTTGTGATCCATGTAACGACTTTTCATGCATAACGTGATTGGTCTTTCATTGCGGCCGAAAGAAGTCAGATGAAATGTCAGATGTTAATTAGCAACAAAGCCTTTCTGAAGAGTTATCTAACTGAAAGGATATCTGGCTGTGTGGGGGCAGTGTGTGATCTTAACAAGTGATTTGTAAGGATGTCTACACAGAATATGGAAACATCGCCTGCCACTCACACACTGTATGCACCAGTGCCACCACCCATTTGTCACATTGATTGTTTTGTGTTTGCAGGAATCTGATAAGCACTGTTTTTTCCCCTTGTATTCTTAAATGCGAAACCTATACCCGTGTTTGAATCATGCATGACAAAAATACATACAGTTCAAAGGAAAATGACTTAATGAATTCAACATATGACACCTAATCTCTTTTGAAAGCGATGAGTTCAGCAACTTGTCACACCTGTCACGCAGCATTCCCTGAGAGTCTACTGGTATTCTGTGTAAATCTTATATGAGGGATCCGGTGCCGTGAGAGTGATGCATATCATTCATATTACATTCAGTGTGCACAGCGGATGTGTACATGTATTTATTGTATATGACAACTTTGACAGGTGTTCATTACAGAATCACAAATATCATCACAACATGTCAAAGACGCTGTATATGTGTCACCTACTCTGGTGCTGTTGTTCCACATGTCAATGTCAGAGTCACATGTTGTTGCATCCCGTCAGTGAGAGCACAGTATGATCGTTAACCCTGCCATGTCGATAAATGCAGATCAAATAAAAACGCTTTTTTAAAACTATTTATGGTGAGCATTTTTCCTGCAATAGCCATTCAATATATTTAAATACAGTTATTACCTCTCTATGCAGTAAAGTCGTTTGTGTTGTTAGTGGCGGGGTCCGCCAGTCCTGTGATGGATTCAAATTGCCTTCACGCTCAAGAGGAAACAATGCATAATCCAGCAAAATATGGTTTGACGTTTTATCCGTTTGGTCTATTTAAATGATATGATTCCTGTCTCAACACAAACCAAATATTCCTACTGCTGCTGGTTTACAAGAGAAGTGCACAAGGGGTGAAACGTGGAGTGGCTTTTGTTGTAAACCAGCCACAGGAAGGGCAATATTACTGAAGCCTAAGTTAGCAAAACTATGAACATGTATCCAAAATGTTCCAAACCAGGTGGCAAGTTTGGGATAAGGATCAATTTAAACTATAAGAGATAATGGAACAAAAAGGCCCAGTCAGAGTGAGCTGTTGGTGAAAAGTTACTATATGTTCTCACTCAGGATTGAACTCCTGATACTGTGCGCTGCTGCTGCTGCTGGAGGAGAACTTCTAGCCCCTTGTGAAATATGAAATCACATCACGTTGATCCTGGCATCATGGAGAAAGGTCAATTATTGACTGACTTTATTAAAACTTGAGTTTGTTTGGTTTCGACTGTAAACAGATATGCTTGTTGCCCCTTCTGCTGCCGACAAAGTAGCTGCTCCATTTTTGTTTGATTTAGTATTAAAACCGCACAACAAACCAGGACTGAAATCTTAACGATTCTAACTTTAATTCTTAGAAGATTACTCTTTGTCAATGTCTGCATCCTGCATTGTGTGTTCTTTGATATATTCACCAGATGTTGTGGGTTTTGTGCTGCAACACAGGAAGGAGTGAACCATTTCAACACTTAACAAGAAAGAGCTCAGTCGATTGGAGGTAGGTAGAGACGGCTCTCTCTGCATTAAAACACTGAGTATGTAGCAGTAGTGCTTTTTGAATATTTCATATTATCAAGAAAAAATATATAAGTTTATTTACTTTTACAAATAACAGTAACAGGTCAAACTGGATACAACAACAAAATAATCCCATCATTCATGCATCAGTGGAATATTTGTATACACATTCTTCAAAAGGTAAAGATGACCGATGTGCCATCCGACCAGTGTTGGTAGTAGAAGAAGAGACCCCAAGACAGTGTAAATATAAAGCGTACATACTGCGAGTCTAGTTTTCTGGAAAGCACCCTTTTTTGCCAGTTGAGTTTCCTGTTCCTGTTCTACTGAAATAAGAAAGAACGAATGGGGACACGACACAAATATGCACAGGTTTAGAGGAGAACAGTGGCCTGTACTGACAGCCTGTTTTTATGTTGGCTTATAATTTGATGCAGTTGACAAATGCAAATATGACCTGCTGTCTTCCTCTTGCTGTTAACACAACATTAAACAGAATGTGCCCAGGGAATCACAGTATCCCAGCCTGACCCCCTGAGGCAGTGAAGAGAAAAAACAAAAACTAACACATTGCAGTTCTTCTGAGTCAGTGGGCATCTCTTTCTGTCCCCACAGAGCATGGGTGAATGCACCCAGGAAGACATTGTCCCGTAATGGTATTGGTTGGATCGCGGCTGAACCCTGACTCGTCTGGAACCACTCATTTCATCACTGGCACTGTTTGATGCTTTATTTATAATTCAAACAGAGACACTCTGCCATCATGGGCATCAATGTTTGTGCGTAGAAACAGTAAACACCTCAAAGTCAATGATGTGTCTGATTATAACACTGGAAGAGTGTGAACAAGAAGTTGGTGGAGGAAATACAAAATCTTAGATTACAGGGATTTCAACTGTTATGGTCTGATATCAACGTGCTATTTGCATTATCCAATAATGTGTGTGTGTGTGTGTGTGTGTGTGTGTGTGTGTGTGTGTGTGTGTGTGTGTGTGTGTGTGTGTGTACCTTAAACCACCA
>NW_011358795.1:222124-248101 GCF_000735185.1 Notothenia coriiceps | reverse complement strand
TGGGCCAACTCCACCAATCAGGAGGAGACAGCCACGGACATTGCCGTTGCAAAGCGCTGGGGACGCTGTAGTACATATGCCAGGCCTGTAGATGGTGCTGTTCTCACAGAATCAGCCCATGCAAAGACATTGTTAAATTGAGCGAAATGAGGAATGGCTAAAATGCATGATCTGTTTGGTATTTTGAAAAATAAAAAGTATAAATATGCCTTATATAGGTATGGTCCTACACTATATTATTCAAATATAGCATGATAGGTCCACTTTAATTAATAATACTTATTAATATAAGAGAACAGAACCATTTCTGACAACAGATGAATGCAGATAGTTATATTTGCATTTGATGACTAGCCTGCTGTCAGATATGGCACCCTGACCTTTTCCAAAAACAAAAAGGCTTTGCAGATTCTTCAGTCATCGTCAACTAAAGGGTTTTAAAAGTTTACAGCGAAAGGTTGGTTATTGGCTCTAAGATAAAGCTACATTTCCATGAATATAGGTTTTACAGCTGAGCTTATACCTACATATCGTGCAAATGGAACAACTAGAATGGCCTCTTTGTGGGTAATTTACTATATGTAAAAATCCCAACAAATATATGTATGAGAATTATATTTTCTGTTCATTCATTATTGCAACATCTTTCAGCAAAAACTGCCCCGACAAATGTAAGATTTAATGTAAGACACAAGTGCAAAAATAATTTTAACACAAATATCCACTTAGGTCCAGAAATCCCTCTATATTAAATTCCACTTCAAGATTGATCTATGAATATTTTGATTCAATAAATTGAAGATGAAGTAGCAATGTGCCCCAGCTAGTCTCCCCTGTTGGATTGCTATGTTGTTTGGAGACACTTGAGAAAACCAGACCTTTATTTTGAGTTGGGAAAATGTTAACGTAAAATCAAGCAACGACAAATCACAGATCGGGTGTTGTCTGTCGCCACAGATTTAGTGATGGCTCTTTCCCAACTACAGGTTACAGCCTCCAATTCTCTGGTGAGCTGCTGAACTGTAATTGCCTGCCGTTGCTCTTATCAAACTCCTGCCACTTTCATGTCACGCTTCCTTTCGTTGCCCTACTCCAACCCCTTGGAACCTCTTTTAGAGTAAACAGAAATTACATGAACAATGTTTTTTTGTCTTTCCTTACCCTAGGAGGGGGTCTGCTTGGCACACACACACACACACACACACACACACACACACACACACACACACACACACACACACACACACACACACACACACACGTCTTAATGCTGCTCGGTGCAAAGATGCTTTTCTTAGTATTGCCCAGCGCGCACCTTCCCTGATGCAAGAGTAGGGTAGCATTAGTTATTATTTCAAGTTAGACTAATGAGAGACTGAAAAAAACTGTATTTGCAGGTGATGTTATGAGAGCCTTTTTGATATAATCCCTTATAACTCACAGTGAAAGAAAGTGACGTTTGCTCATTTGGAACTGTTGCTTTGTCCTTATTACTACCAATTCAGTTTTTTTGTTCCTCTTACAAGAGCTTTTATCTGAAGATAAAGGAAGTCTTTCTGATTCTTTCTCTACAGTGAATTGGTTTTGCTGTCTGGTGCCAATTTGTTAAGACACTTACACACTGACAGCACCATTCTTAATGGCAGCCAATCCCCCTCGGGGTATTGTAGGTACGGGCTTTCAATTTGATTGTAGGGTCGTTTGATAGTCTTTGCTAGATTAGACTTTTTCAGACGGAACATTGTGCTGTGTGTGATTTCAAACAAATGCTGGGGATTATATGTAGGGATTGATACATTACACACGTACTGTTGGAATGAATGACGGAGAGACAAAGAGAGGGAAGGTGAGGGGGAGGAGGATAAAGCAGAGATGAAAGTGTGTATGGGGGGGGGCGCAGAGGGCCAGGGAAGTAAATAAGAGGATGACAGCGATGCACCTCACTGTAATAAGTAAACACATCACAACCCCATGTGATTTATTGCCGGGCCGGGATGACATTTTCAGCTGCAGGACAAGGAGCCAGGGTCTCGCTTTTTGTAGTGTTTTTTTTTTAATGTAGAGGACAAACCTGCATTCTTATTCTCGCATTTCCCCAGTGAAGAAAGGGCAGTCTGCTTATCTGCTGAGATGAGGAGAATCCAGCCGCTTCAGCTGAAATGGGGGGGAGGGTATTTATGAAACAGGGGTGGGAGGTTGCAGCTTGATAAAGACCCGAGAAGTGCACCATGACAAGAATAATAAGTCTTTCCTGCCATTGGCAATGCAAAAACAATCTGACTTTGCACCTTACACTTACAGATGGTTTATTTACTTGAAACTGTAAAAGGATGCTATCTTTTAGAATGTTGGGGGAAATCCGGTCCACAGTGTACCAATATGTATCATCAGGCCCTGACTTGCAGTTCTTAAACTTGCTGTGCTTTAATAGAAGCTCTAAATTGGACATTGAATAAACACCAAATAATTCATCCTGATGTGAATCAAAGGAGCTGTTCAAGTTACTTTGAAAAAGTTGGCATTGCTGGGAAAAAAAAGCAGAAAAAGTACTGAAACAGCTTTTTAATTCAGCCTCATAACAAGAGAAGAAAGGTCTGGCAAAGCAGATCCCAAGTCAGCATTCCAGGGCTATTACGCCTGCCAAGGGAAACTCATACACGATAAAAACTATTACAGAAAGGTGTTGACAAGTGCTAAAGCCGTCCACTGTCCCCATGCTGAAGAGTTTACATACAGTAATATGCTGTAACCATATTTAGTAGCTTTCACATCAAATCAGAGGGTGCGGTGGCTGTAAAAGGCTCAGTTTGTACAGCCACCCCCACACCCTAGAGAGCCACATTAGGATGGATGCTATCAGCCCATCACAGCGATGTGCTTATCTTTCACCAACAAAAGCAAAATGTGGGCGTATTATTCTCATACACAGTGCAATTTATTATATCAACAACAGATAAGACTTTTGCATTTTTGTGATTTTAAAGTGAGAATAATGCTAGTTGTTCTATCGCTTATTTGAGATTATCTTGATGATAACAAAGCCGATTTTTCTATCCATGACAACCGTTGACACAAACAAGATGAACCAATGTGTGAAAGGATTATGAGGGGATGTGCTTTGGCAGGTCTCAGGTTAGAATTCTGGGTGCCTGTTAAAGCTGCTAGATGTCATTCTGCTTATTGAAATCATTGTTATTCAAATTTATTTTCCATGTCAAACATTTCTGGAAGATGTGAAGTGAGCAATTGGGTTTTAACATGCATTTCCCCCAAAATGGACCCACAAGGGGGCAGTCACCTGTTGATATCCTATTCAGTTTAGATGTTGCTGTAAGACAAAAAGTTGAGGTATATTTCACTAAACCAGTAATGGGTAGAAGCAACACAACAATAAGATGATTCAATGCTTACCATAGGGCTAGGCATGTCAGTGACATCCCCTTTCTCCATAGATGGATGGATGCCCTTTTGAAAAGTGCTGTATTAATACGACTTTTCAATATTGTAAAAATCGTACGGGTTTTAGACTAACCTACCTATCTAATTCTGCAAGCATTTTCACTGAAAAGGAATACAGTTGAATGTCAGTGAGTGAAACTGTTGAGTCTTCTTTGGGATTCTACACAGTGGAAAGCAAGAATAGGAAGAGGAAACATGACCCCACATCCTCATCTCTATCGGGTCATGTGCTTCGGTTCGTCTGCCAACATTCATCCGCCTACAATGTGATCATCAGGAAATGCCTGGGAAGTGTTTTAACCTGCCCATCTTAATCCCTAATGCCAGAACACTAAATCAGGCAGCCCAGAGCAAATATTCCTGTAGTTGTTTGGCTTGCCTCTGCAGAGGGTTTGCACAGCACTCTCACTCTTTCTTTCCTCTGAAGCACTTTGGCATTGACCCCGCATACCAGCATACATTACAGAAATACTCTGCCTGTGTTTGTGAAATATTCATCACACACCTCAGCTTGCTTGTTACTATAGTACTCTAGAGCAAGGCACCAGCCCCTTCAGTGGAGCTGTGCAGGGGCTAACAGTAGAAGAGTGTGTTTGGACAGCAGCTTTTAGGTATGACTGCATGTGACTGTGAAGCAGGGCGTTATTGCATAGAGCACATGTTCTCAGCAGAGCCCTCCCAGGGTAAATAAAGGTTTTAAATAAAAACACACTTACGCATTGGCCTCTGAGTGAAGTATATGAAACAGAGATGTTCTGTCTGAGACTTCCCAGCATCTATTACGTTAGGATTGATTCCACATGTTATTATTTTCGGTTTTACATCAATTTGAAATTAGATTTTTTTTTATCCGGTAGTAATTTCACTGCCAACAGTAGATACGTTGTGGCCTGTATTTGTGGTTAAGTTAATTTGTTTGAGGTAATAATTCAGAATAATAAACCAAAGACTCCTTCAGTCCCACTCGGGAGTGGCAATGAAAGAAACTGTTTTTTCCAAAGGGTGTGATGAAGTTTAAATTCCCACACTAAACCCCTGAGTTTAAGCGAAAGAGGTTTTAAAAAGGAATTTCAGGAAGGAACTCCACATTCAACACCTTACCGAAATGTTTAAGATGTTCCACATTTCTGAGCAACTTCTCTCGTTTTCACTTTGGTTCATGTGATATTTTATCTTTCAGGAGAAAACAGACACCACTAGCCTCAGTGCTGACCATTGGTGTGAAATGTTGGAGCGTATAAAATGTAATCAGTACTGAAGGCTTCGGATCAAAATGAATAATGATATCTGGGTAGGGAGGCTAGTTCTCCTTTTAGAAACACAGCCTCTCGGAGGAGATAAGGGCAAAGAAAATAGTTGTTTCGCTCTTGTCTTATCAGTGAGAACTGCATAATGTAATCTGACTCAATGGCGTATCGGATCAATCACTCTGTCTGGGTGAGGAGGAGAAGGAGAAAGGAGGTGGAGAGACTTTACATGTGTAGGAAAACTAAACTCTTGTGAAAAAGCGGACTATTGATGTATTCAAAGAATCGTATGAGATTTTTTAAGAGCAATATATATTTGCCATTTGATAACGACCTAACACAATAAAACCTACAATCAAACTTCTTCACAAGTACTGGAAACCTTTATGCATGGGTTCAAGCTGTTTTATATGGAATGAATACAATTGGGATGTTTGCAAGACCAGTGGCAGTCATTATAATACAACTACCTACGTTATCATTGGAACATTGAAGGAATTGTGCATACTAAAGTTGTGTAAAAATGGACTGGCATTTATATCACACACACTTGGAAGCAATTTTTATAACCAATTCAATTACCAAGCGTTATTTAAAATGGCAAAAGTTAGCATTTCATTAGTTAAGGACGTAAAACTGAGTTACAGGGTTCTGTGTAGTATGTCCCTTGTGTTGAAGCTTTTACTGGATTAAATCAGAGTTTAAGCAAACTTCAGCAATTCTGTTCAGATCTTGTTGGATTTTGATGATGATTCGTAGAAAATGGTTAATGGAAAAAAGCCTGTTTTCTTGTAATGTTTATTAGGGGGGTTACATTACAAGAAAAACTGATGACTTGGATAAAACAAAAGAAATCACCTTGATACAATGTGTTCACCATGCTGCAAATGTTTTGTTATTGTTAGCTAGCTGTAGCTGATACAATCTGACTGAACTAATTGCAGGCTAGAAATGAGAAGCTTGAGATGGGTCTATCACTATTTGAAATCACACACCAATTTAAAAAATAACAAAGATGTCCCAGTCCAATCTGCTCTTAGCTGAGGTATTGCATCACAATAATGGCATGGTAGCATTGCCCTCTAAGAGATAATTCACTCCACTCCTTCTCAAATCCATTGAACGCAGGCGTTCCATTATTTCTGTACATTATTGTGTTTGAGTGTGCCTGCCTTTGTATCTGTGCAGAGGAGGGCCTTTGATGACTCTTTCTCCTTGAACAATATCAAACGGAGGTGTGAGATGATTTCAAATGCAGCCTGTTGTCTGTGTCTTTGCTCTGTATCCCAGCTCAGCCAGCATCTGATAACCAGTTGTTTTGCCTGGAAAAGTAAAAGAGATGTGGAGACACCAGCACACAACACATCTGTGGAGACGGCTCTCTGGGGACCAGCTGTGGATATCTGGAGCTAATTGAATAGGCTGCTCTAACAAATGTAAAGGCTCCTCTTTCTTTGGAAAACACATGACAATGGAATTCTCCCTCTTGCATCACTTTCCCCCGCGCACACCACCTTCCCCATCCTAACTTTGTTTCCCCTCTTTTCCTCTTTGCTCGATATCTCCCAGCAGTCATCATGGTGCATAGCGTGTGCCCACAGACAAGCGGTAGGCGCTTACTATGCCAGTCACTTCCTTCCATCTCCATGTCCCTGTGAGACCTAATTGATATTCCAAAGCGGAGTTGAAGCTGCATCTCAGGCTCACCTTAGTCATTAGTGAGCCCCACAGGGCTGTTTGCATTATAATCTCTGATTTAGATTGCGTGTTGCCTCTGTGTCCTTCCCTCGAGGTAGAGCTGTATGTGCAAAAGGCCACCGTCGTAGGGCATCCGAGCTCAAATTAGCCCCCGCCTCTGAAGTTTGCAGTCGACGGCGAGGGTGACAGGTCGTGAACTCACGCTTTAACAGGCAGATCAGATGAGCAGATGAATATCCCCCCGAGTTCTGTCACAATGTGTGAGGGAGTGAACACCACCACCGGAAGGTCCTTCTGGACATTTGTATAATAAAGGGAGGAAAGTGCTCATCAAATCAGGCTTATTTATGGATGGAGCATGAGAGGAATGACAAAGCTTTGGGATATACAGATGCATACTGGAGTAGTCTGTATGGATTCCTGAGCCAGCTTTGTGAATGCACATCTGGGCTTTGCTCAATGGCACGTTGTTTTAATTAGCCTGCTACACTCTGGTTGATTTTTCCTCAGTGTAACATACCCATCAGCATCAAACAAGCACAGCTATCCCCCACAGCTCTTGGTTCCCTTGGCTAACTTAAGAGTTTAACATCAATCACATCACTTCCCCCCCCTAAAGTGTCAACGCTGTGGGGAATGCAGCTATTGTCAAAGAGATGTACCTTTCAGGCAATTATCTCTCTGTGTCCTCCCTCCTCCATCCTTACACAAGGGTTTCGACTATTAGGTCAAACACATACTGAGACTGAATAATCCTCCCTCTTGGCACGTTGTCTCATACAATTCATGTGTAAGTGAAGCCATAATTACAGCTGCAATAGGTAATAAGACTTTCTTCAGGCAAATATGTTGCGTCTCTCCGAAAATAGGAGAGACGTACAGTATGACCTTTTTACATGACTTTCAACTTGTTTTTTGGCTTTCATGTATTGTCGGTCCTACATTTACTCCTCTTTGATGATCCAATTGATTACCAGAAGAAACTAATGTAAGCAGCGTTACTCTGTCCAAAACAATCCCACTGGGAACAATCAGGAAAACATTGGCACTTAGATCTTTACAGTAATATGTAGGAAGGGAGTTGGAGGCCTGTTTTAATTGATATGACGGGAGAATACCATATACAACACACGGGGTTTTAGCCTTACACATGCAAACATGTTGCTGTAATGTGTACTATGAATCAAGTGGTATCATCTAACAAGATCTACTGAGCTGCAGGCTGTGTCTCGTAATATTGAGCTTTAGCCATAACATAACTTCACAGCAATCATTTAGGACCTCACGTCTATAACTGACATTACAAATACGCTCCAAGAAAAATTCCAAAATGAAATAAGCTCTTCCACAGCGCACTAAGAGTGAAGGAAATAATCCTTCCTTTCGTGTCTCTTTTAGAAGGGAGATCACCAGGTTCATTTGGATGTTGTGCTAAGAAGGCAAGGCAAGTTTATTTATATAGCACTTTTCAACACAAGGCAATTCAAAGTGCTTTACAAAAAATGAAAGACATTAAGAAAATGGCATTTAAAATCAGTCATTAAAAAGAAAAGCTAATAAAATAAACATTAAAAGAAAAAATACATGGATAAAGGTTACAGTGCAGTCTAAGATATGAATAGTTCAATTAAAAGCAGCGACAAAAAGAAAAGCCTTCAGCCTGGATTTAAAAGTAGTAAGAGTTGCAGCGGACCTGCAGGTTTCTGGGAGTTTGTTCCAGATATTTGGAGCATAATAACTGTACGCTGCTTCTCCATGTTTAGTTCTGACTCTGGGGACAGAAAGCTGACCAGTCCCTGAAGACCTGAGAGATCTGGATGGTTCATCATTTAGCAGGAGGTCAGAAATGTATTTTGGGCCTAAACCATTCAGTGCTTTATAAACCAGCAGCAGTATGTTGAACTCTATTCTTTGACACACAGGAAGCCAGTGAAGAAGGGAGAAATATTTAAATGATTTCGTGATTGAAGGCATTTTTATCGTTTCTGCCTCCCGGGATCTGATACTGAGCCAAGAACAGAGTGCAGGTGCCTGATGACTCCCCTTGAATGAAAATGGAATTAATGGAAAGCAGGTGGGTACTTCAAAGGCTCACTGCTCCAGCGGTATGGCCAAATGTGGCTCTCAACCGCCAACATCAGCTGTTGTCTCTTCCGTGTTGAAGTTAGCATTGTGAATGGAAATAATTAGTTCACATTAGAGACAGTGCAGAGTAACGCAGCTGAAAGACGAGATATGATGTGTTCCTGTAGTGTCAGGAGTTATTTGCGGGGTCAAACTACAGACTTGGGTTTGTGATCTTTTGTAACTATTTTTGTAATAATATTTATAATGGTATAAGTCAGTAAACTATATGTTGGTTTTTACTCTTGCACTGTCTGCTTTACTGCACTAATAAACTCCTTTTACTTGAGCCATGTTTGAATAATGTTACTTAACTTAACACTTGCATGAACAAGTGAACGTTCCTAAACAACTAAGGCACATTACCTCGTGTTTGGATTTAATTCGATTTTTTAAAAACCCGAACATGACCCAAAAAGTATTTGCATAATAGCTGGAAATGTTCCATAGAAAACGCAGCCGCAGCAATCTTTTAATGTTTCTCCAGCAGATTACAGATGGGAAGGAAAGCTGTAGGAAAACAAAACGCTGAACGTGTCAAATTCCAAACCGTCCTCAGGAAGTGGTTTATCATTACATTACATGTTACTTGTTAGACGCTTCTATCCAAAGTGACTTACATACTCAATACTGTGGGCAATCCCCCACAGGAGCAATTTGGGGTGAAGTGTCTTGCCCAGGGACACAACGACATGCTGACTGCAGTGGGGTTTGAACCTGTGCTTGATCCGAACACCAACGCTCTATCCACTGCGCCACACGCCTCCGTATCATCATGTCTGACATTGAATACTCAAACATGGCCATTACAGAAGTCTCCATTTTTAACAATTTATTTGCTGGAACGTAGCTTCATTCTTCTCCACACTGAACACACATTCAGGATGTATTTAGTTTGTACCGGATATATAATATTCTGTTCTCGAGCAACCAACTTAAATCCTGCAGTTGTTTCAGTATGATCTTCATCTAGCTTTTGTTATAAGACAATTCCCTTTTGGAATGAGGAGGGATCAAATAAGCTATATAAATATATATTGCAAAATGCAACTCTTTCAACATCTGACAGCTGCAAAGTTTAAGATGTGTTTCTATTAAAAAAAGCTTTTTCTCAGTAATTATGATATCTTGTCTCTTTATTTGATTTTGTGTTGTCAGCTGTCAAAATTACCGTGAAGTCTGCACTGCGCAAAACCAGTTTCCAGAGAGAACAGGCATCTCTTTTGACAGATCACAGTTATATCTTCCCTTATTAAAAGCATTTTTAACATCTGTTCAAAGAAACGTGTCAGTTTGATAACAACATTGTGTTTGGTCCTAGTTGTCTGGCAACACTGATATCATTTGTCTTCATCTTGTTGCAAACATATTATCTCAGTTTAGACTTGTATTCAATTTCTGTCCAAAATATTTAATCCATAAAGATTCTCCATTTGAAAACCCAGATAAGTTGGTTTTAACATCACACAGGAGAACTTCTATCCGTACCTCCATTGACTCAGAAGATGAATGTAGTTCTAAGAATATAAGAGCATCCCTATCTTTGATTCTGCAGTTAAAGGTTGCTCTCAGCAGGGTACCTACTCCCTGGGCTTCCCTTCTGTGCTGCATAGTCACTCAGATCAATGCGTTCTTTCACCAAACTTCACAGAGTACAAGGTGTTTCCAGCAGAAAGGAGACACACACAGCAGTCTCACAAAAACAACCAACCTTGCCTCACAACTAATCTCTATGGAATGTTTCAGCAAAAGTATTTCAAGGCATTTTGAGGCTCTCTGTTGGTCTGCCTCTTTAAAACAGCCATTTCTGCCCTTTCGAAGGAAAGCCCCTGGGATCAATCTGTAATTAAGAAAGAAAACCTCAAGCTTAATACAGCGGGGAAGAAAAAAAAATAGATGTAAAAAAACAAATGCAAGAGTACGGGGTGATAGACAAGACTGATCTGAAACACAGGGAGAATAATGCTTTTAAAAACACTGAACAAAGTGAGACAGTGTAAACTCAGAATAATGTAACACTGTCCCTCCTCAAGGAATTTCTCCATTTTGTGTCACATTCAAGGAAAGTCCCCTCATAAGGTATCACTGCAACATGTTAAAAACTACCTGGAGAGATGTACTTCAAAGCCCTGTCTCTTTGAAATTGTACATAAGGTGGTGTACTATGATGAGGGCTACTTGGTCAAAATGATCTTTAATCATGAATGTGTCAGTCTATTATAAATGTGTCCACAAATGAGTCATTCATAGACCCATATGAGATATTCATACATCGTAATGGTGTCATATTCATTTTGATGCACTCTGCTACACTCTCACAGCCAGCCATTTTCCCTGAAGACTTCTCACTGCATTCCATTGTGCAGGAGTGATCATGATGTAGCTTCTCTTGTGGAATTTGCCGGTTTGTTGGAGAGGGCGCAAATTGAAATCAGCATGTGTGCATCAGGTTGTTTCTCTGGATCCTGTTTCAGAGAGGCAATGTGAATGTTGAGTGCTACAGCAATGGAGGAATGTTGTTCTTTCTTTGGTCTGTCGCACATCGCGGCCGTTGCCCCATGCCAAGGAAAATACCTTGCAAACTGCTGACTTTGATAACAGGGGGAAATCTGATTCTGTCTGCGTGCACTCACTCTATCGAGGCAGGCAGTAAGCAAGCTGTTTTGAATCCCCAATGAATGTGTTTTTCTAATGACTTTTCTCTCAGAACATTTGTGTAAATAAGGGTCACACACAAAAGCACAGTTGTTTGCAGTGTTGTTTGCATGTATGCTTGTCTTTTGTGCATTCGGTATACAACAATCAGCAATGGGAATAACGGGTGGAGAGAGGTGCTGGGGATGTAATTGACTTCCATTTGATATTCCATAAATAAGTATAAACACAAAACATGTCCATTATAACTGCTCATGTGTTGCAAACGTCACATTACTGTACAGTAATATCAATTTATAAAATGTTTAACAGTAGGATGAAGTCTAAAATCTTGTTTTATATTGTTAGAAACTGCGTTACTATGGTTCTATGACATAATGTGTTCCCAACTGCACTTGGGTATTATACTTTTAAAGGTTTTAATGCCATGAATAAACATAACAACACTTTGAAACACCTGTTAAAATACAGGCCATGTTGTAACTACATATGTGCATACTGTACATAATGAGAAGAGAAAGCAAAGCCCTTGTGAGGCAAAGTGAGATGTGTTACATGTCTGAATGCCTTTGCAGGCGGTAATGTTGACTCTGGAAGCTTCATGGAGCCCTGGCTGCTGCAGGCCAGGAAACATCACTCGCACTAGGGCCATGTGGGACCTCTCCTTAAAAAAGTTTCAGATTTTCTTTTTTCACAACCCATTGTAAGCAATCAGGCAAATAGAAGCTTGCAGTGCACAGTCGCTTCTTTCCAGGAGGCAGAGAGCAATGCTCAGTCTACTGACAGGAGAGCCAGCAGACCGACAAGAAGTCAGGACATATTCTCATAGCAGAAACAGACGGTAACACCAGCAGTGGGTTTTCTGAAGCCCACTTTTGCTCTCCTGGGTGTGATTGCTCCTGAATGCACATTCAAACTATTCTACTGCTCCCACCAAAGATCTGCAGATGCACTCAAATCCAAGCTTATTATTCAACCCTGCCTCTGTCTCAAGACTCCCACAAAAGCTGTACCCGCGGGAAGAGGATACACATGTTTTATTGACAGAGCTACAGGTGGTTTGAGTTTGAGCTGTTGGGTTTTTTCCTGTGTGGTAAGCTGAGGCGTCTTTAGAGCCAGTATGTTGCCTATTGTTGTGGCATGTTTGGTATTCTTCCTGTTGGGCTCGGGTCAGGCTCAGGCTCAGGTTGCCACACAGACTCAGGGGGAGAGCCAGAGTCGTGGCCAGGGGCAGGACAGCTCTGCCAACCCTTGGAGGCAGATGATTCAGTGGGAGAACAATGGACGACTGTTTAGCCTGCTGAACAGTGGAACTGAATACGTACCCGCAGGGGCCCAGGAAAGAGGTCCCAGGGTGGTTGTGGCAGACACTCAGCCACGCTCTTCACGTAGACCTCAGGGAGGCAATGTCCGCCGACAAGCTCCATCAAGAGGGTCCTCTGAGACTGTCCGTGGCCAGGCAAGGCATCCTTTTGGCTTTGGACAAGTTCCTGATAACTGGAGACAAACTGCAGGCAGCACAGGGGGCGGCCAGTTCCAAGGATCCACTGGCACTCGCCTCAGGCCATCCACAGGCTCTTCATCGTCATCATCATCATCATCCTTTTCTTCATCTTCTTTTATACCATCCTACCCACAAAACCCATTTCCTCAACAACCTCCTTTCCAACAAGTACCTTATGATCCTAGTTTTGTAGAAGGGCCAGTCAGGAGCTACGAGCCACCTTTTCAGCCTGTTGCCGGTGGAGGATTTGGTGGGGGAGCATATGTCGGTGGAGCATATGGTACTGGACCGGGGTACACTCAAGAAGGGTATGGTACTGGACCCGGGTACACTGGAGGAGGGTATGGTACTGGACCCGGGTACACTGGAGGAGGGTATGGTACTGGACCCGGTTACACTGGAGGAGGGTATGGTGGTGGTCAGCCCCAAGTGTTCCCAGGCTCTCCTTCTGATGTTTCTGAAGATGGCTACCGCTACTACCAGCCTTATGGCTATGGGCCAAATCCTGTGGTGCCTGCCCGTGCAGCCCAACCTGCCCGTGCAGCCCAACCTGCCCAACCACCGTTTGCAGATGGTCTGGACCACAGATACTCCCACAGTATCTTCAATGCGGAGACTGGTCAGGCTGTACCTGCTGTACCTGCCCCTGAATTCAACCAGGCATTTCCTGTGATAGTGGACAGGACAGGAGCAGCTGGTCAACCACAAATCAGGAGCCCTCAGTATGAGCAGCTTCCTCCATTTGGAAGACCCCAGCCTCCTGTGGCGCAGCCCATTCCTCAAGCCAGAAGTTCTCCAAACTCCGGCATCGAGAACCCCAACGTAAATGTCGGGAGTGTGTACCGGCCAGAACAGAGAGGTATGGTAAGCTTTATGGTTTGGGTTTTTTGAACTACCACAATGTATCCATTACTTCAAATGTTGAAGATATCAGTAGAAGCTGTGAAATGTGGATGGGAGATTTCGAATCATGTGTTTGAAGAAAAGTCGGCATCTGAAATATTTAACATTTTCAGTGGAAAGAGGAGACACATGTTCACTTGTAGGGATTCTCCCAAAGGTATTTCTGTTTTTGATCAGATTTATGTCTGATGCTGAGACATGAATATAAAATGTGTAGACCCTAACCCCAACTGAGGGGAATACAAAGTTTACATTTCCTTTAAGCACATACTGTAGTCATCTTTTTTCCAGTATTCTTCTTACATTTGATCAGATATCTCCAGCAAACAGAATGAAACGGCTGCTTACAATTCAGCCTGTTCTTCAGTTTAAAAACACACCAAATTGGACACAAGGTTCATCTTTTCCCACTTGTATAGTTATTGAAACCAGGTGTTGAGCGAAGCCCTGCCCGTGTACAAAGAGCACACACAGGAACCACTGTGTTTTCTGTGGGGAGTTCTATGCTACACAAAAGTTGACTCGTTGACGCCGTGTGCAGAGTTGGGTAATGGTGGTGGTGACCTCATTGGGGGTCTGGTAACAGGGGGTGTTGGTGGGGTCTGGCTGCGTCCTGGGCTTGAGGACACCAGAGGGAAAACTAGGGAGGGGGATACAGTACTTCACCACTCCCTGAGGGGGAGGGGGAACATGGAAAGTCCCTGTAATGGGGTCCATTGCTTCTTCAAAATCCAAGAAATACTTAAGTCAGAATTATTAGGCCAAGTATGAGTGACGATAGCATATATTCACTTAAACATTTAAGGTACTATGAAGTAGAAAGCTCATTGTTAATGCTGAGAAAAGAATGCAAACATGAGAAGTTTTTCTATGTTCTGAGCTGAGAGAAAATAAGTACCTCCAAAAGACTTCTCTGACTCTTAATAATGAAGATTTACTTTAAATTATACTACTCAATATTTTGTGCTGCAGTTTCTATCAGAAACTATAAAGCTTGGAGCCATACAGTACAGAAAGCATGTGTGCAGATGCCATAGTGAGACAGTAATCATTGTGATAAATATTCAGCTATTGATAGCTGTTGAATAACTCACATTTATATTGCACTGCTTTATGGCAAGTCATTTTGGCTTTTATAGTTTAATCATGACTACTGTGATCTACACGTTTAAAATTCACCTAAAGTAACTACACAGGCATATATATTAACCATATTCATTCATTTATTTTAAAACCTTTTTAAAGCCACCATTGCGTTGTAAGGAAGTAAAGTACATATGAAACACTATATGTGTCAGACATTGTCGATCCCCCTCATTCCTTATCGGGCAAACTGATGAAGGATATTCTTCAACAATGAGTTCTGTTTGAGATTCTATTCAAGGGGATGAATCCGATCAGTTCAGAAGGGTATGTTACTGAGGGTTGGTAGTACTCTAGTCCAGTCGCTGCTGGAGGGACCTTACACTGTGCAGCCTTGGTAAATGTATGCACACCTTGAGTGTAGTTTCTGAAAGCAGTGATCTTGCTGTTTTTGTATTAAAACATGTATGATGGTAAATATGGGACGAAGAAGTTTGCATATTGTCAAGACCAATTGCCCTTTCTACCCACACTCTCATATTCCCTGACAAAGCCACACACAGTCATATGTGAGAGTGATTAGACGTAAGATTAGTTCATTAAGGCAGAGCTGTATTACAAAATAATGCAAAGAGTAAAAAATACTACCAGGCAAAAGTGGCTGTGATATACTCTATATTTAATTATTGAACGCTGTTGTGATTTTCATTTTTAAACTGACCTCAATGAACATGAAGTATTCTAATCTATCAGTCTCCTGCAGCTAACCGCCAATAGCTTAAAGCAGGAGTGTCTGGAGAGGGAGCCCTCATGTCTTTTGTTATGCTTTATTAGATGGTATAAAAAGCACCACAAGATTCAGTTTCCTTTCTCCTTGCCCCACTTAGAGTGTAATGTGTGGCTTTGTCACATGCTGCCGAGAGCTGATCAGCTTTGGCTTCTCAATACACTTTATCCCTCTGAAAGAGACCCAATTTTCGCATTTCAAAAGATTAGGAGGCAGAGAACAAAGCCTTCCTAGGGTGAGGAGAAAAAAACGAGGTTGTGAGTGCTTTCAGAAAACCTCTGCGTTATGCGCTGGACTTACAGGGTTTACGTAGCCTACCCCAGGAAGCTCCCCCCTCTCTTTGACTTAGAGAGAGCTGTCATATAGGATGTTTTACACAATGCCCACAAAGGCAAAGCTTTTATTTTCGACTTGCAGCTGGGGAGGTAGGCAACTTCCTATCTGGTTGCCATAAACAGACTGTATCTAAAGCCTTTCATGTTGATCCAAAATAGGAACAACTGCAATATTTCATCATTTCATATTGCTTTATTTGTAGGATTGAATTATTACTTCTAGACTTAGAGGTCAGATGTTTGACTTTAACAAGCTCAAATTAAAGTGTGTCTGGCCTGTGAACTTAACAAAGAGGGGTGATAAGCAATTGCCAGAGACCCTTGCTGGCTTGGCCTTTAGTGGGAAATGGAGAGAAAGACATTCACTGTGACAAGTCAGGCCTGGCGTTGTTACTTGTTCCTCAGGTTTGTGACAGACCTGGTCAGTGGTGCACTTTACAAAACAGCAGTGTTTTCAAATCCCTGTTGTTTTTGCCCTGGCTCGTACGTTCTCCCTTTCTGGCTCTCTGTCTGGCTCTCTAGCTGTATCTCTTCATCTCTGTCACGAGAGACAGACTGGCAAAATCCAAAGTCTGAAAAACACAGACTGCATTGCAACAACCTCTCTTGTGATACTGTAGATCAGGAATCCTAGTCATCTTACATACATACTAGTCATTCTTTATTTTACGGTTACAATGAAGTGACATGTTTGCATAAAGATCAGTGCACAACTGCACATGGAAGAACAAATCATTAGGAAAACAGTTATTGGTATACAAGTTTTTCCTTTTTGCAACTCTTATGCTCTCTCATCCGTGTCTGGCAGGCCTATTAAGCAAAAGTGTTATTAGAAAACCGTGATAATAATCTGAAAGGATCCGTTATCAGTGGCCTAAGGCTCTCTTTCTAGTGCCCCACTCTTGATCCAGTGCCCATGTGACACGCTATCCCCCAATAAGTATCACCATAAAGACTCCATTAATAAAAAGATGAGTTCCTCTGTTTCTGGGCTTTGCACTGGCAATGACAGGAATGGCTGCAATGAAAAGAGATGCTTAACAGATCATTGGATCATTAAAGTAAATCTTAACAATGCTTTATTTGTTTGAGTCTAAAACTGTCTAATCCAATTAGTAATCACTCTTTTATTTTCACCATTTGAAGCAGGTTTGTTTGATTTCGAAGAAAATGACTTTTTGGAGTAACTTTGAGTGTAAGGCATTATATGGTGAGCATTGTGTCTTCCATTACAGGTTTGCCTGACCTTGTTCCTGATCCAAACTATGTCCAGGCTTCCACATACATCCAGAGAGCCCACATGTATTCTCTCCGCTGTGCTGCTGAAGAAAAATGTCTTTCAAGGTAAACACAATTCTGTATGTCCTTCTGCTGGCCTGTGTTTATTTATTCATGCATGTATTTAGTTTCTTAATGGGTTCAATCTAATGTCATGGTATCACAAATATTTGTGTCCCTTTGGGTTCTGTTTTCATGTTAAAGTTATAATGTCATAAATGTTGTTATTGAATGTGCTAATAATGGTTTGTGGCTCAGTGGTAAGCACACATACAGATATCCAATTGAGGTATATTAAACAACACAATGTAGCCCCCTGTGTCCTGTCCATATTTAACCCTGCTTTAGACCATGCATTTACAGAGAATAGTTTTTATGAAAGACTAACATCATTTATAAGCTGTTTTACCTTTGGGTAGCATTACCCAGCAAGTGAACCATCCACAATTGCAACGTAGCCACAGGAATATACGGTTAAAAAATGTACCAACTGCACAACATTAGAACTGAATCCTGGTCACCTTTGGGGAAACAGACTGTTGTTACTTTCATTTCTCTGTGTTGGTGGATGGCATCCCCTGAGCCTCAAACCTAGGCCCTTTGCACTAAAGACACTATTGAAATTGTGAAAGTGTGCTGTCCCCACGGCTACTCTATTTGCCCTCTTCCCATCACAAGCACAGCCATCGCTCAAAGCCCTTTCATATCCTGTCTGAGTTTGCAGCAATCACCGACAGATGGGCTGTTGTAATTTGCAATACACTCCAATGTCAACAACAGCCGCAAGATGAATGGCTTAGATCTTCAGTGGTATTGTGAACTCGAGGTTGTTCCTCAGTAAAAGTGAATTGTGCTACAGAATCTCCTCATGTTGAATCAGTGTATTTGGAGAGATGGTTGTAATCTGTACAGTAGAATAAATGATTAAGTAGATATGCTTCTGCTTTCAGTCCTGTCCAGTCCCACTCCTGTTTTCTTTCCTTGTCTTAGTAATGAGAAACAGGCATGACGACATTCTTTTTTAAGCAACTTGTGCTGTTTCCCTCACTGATTTGGTCCTGATGTATGTGTCCGTTATCCAGCTCCGCCTATGGGCCTGAGGTCACCGACTACGATGTAAGGGTCCTGCTGCGATTCCCACAGAGGGTGAAGAACAAGGGGACTGCCGACTTCATGCCTAACAGGCCACGTCATACCTGGGAGTGGCATAGCTGTCATCAGTAAGTACCGATACAAAAACAGATTTCACCCAATCAGATAAATGGGCTTTTGTCTCTGTGGTATTAGCTGTTGCAGTATCCAGCTATTTGGCACATTAATGTCAGCTCAATTTGATTTTTTTTGGAACAAATGTCTGTAGACTGGTTTATGCTGATCATCTTTCCCATTAAAAGGTTATTCCACTGTTACAAAAGAGACAGATTGTCAGATCTAATAGTGAAATGCCTGATGTAACTGAATTTGTTACATACATACCATGAATATGAGTCATATTTAATTAATGTATTGAATTATGATGGATGACGATTTGCAATTCTGGGCTGATCTGGATGAGCAAAGACACAGAGTACATCCAAGTAAGTTTTATTTAAATAGCCCGCTATCAGAAAATTATAAATCTGCCTCAAGGGGCTTTTCAATCTCTACAGCATATCATACCCGATGTCCTAAGACCATTGAATTGGTTAGGGAAAAGTGCCTTAAAAGGGAAGAAATGAAGGAAACCTCTGCAACTTATGAAGGATCGTTTTCTTTTGACTGCTGAAATGTAATCTAGCTGTTCGTCATCTCTCGCTATGCGGACATGCTTGTACTAGATGGTGTGGGTACAGAATGGATCAACAGAGCACTGAGTTCATGTCCAATAAGTTGATGTGGCACATGGCAATGTCATTTGGCCAGACATAAATGCAGATTAGCTGTCATAGAGCCCTATAAGATCCATAGTGTGCCCTACAGGGATATGCAGCATGAAAAGACAAGCCTTGCATTGGTTAGCCGAGAAAGCACACATATGATTCTGTAGTCTTAAAAGGAACCTATGGAGTTGATTAGCGTGCCAACCATGTGTGAAATAATATAAAAACGATAAAATACTCCACATTACATGAAGAATAATGGTGTATAGACATGTGGGTTTGATCAATTTAGCGAGCTTATTTCTCATTGTGCCTTTCATGGTGAACAGATTTCAGTTGTACTTGCCAGTCGTGGCTCTGGGGGACTGCTGATGAGGTGATTTTGGGGTTATCGTCAGTGTTTGATGGCATTGTATTCCATCGACTGCATTTTATCTGAATTTCAGCTACAGTAGTTCGCCCACTGACGATAGTGCCAGGCTCTGCTTTACTACCCTCCTCTTAGAGGAATGTTGACTGGCCGTTAGGAGATTGGCTGTGTTGTTGCTGTTTGACATCAGTCTGCATTCGCACAGTGGTTCCCAGGAGGCGGAAAGCCAAGACAATCATTCGACAATGGCAAATCAATGCAGTTTTCCCGTCAATCTGTGGCGCCAAATCACACAGCTGCTAAAGGATGATGGATATGGGTTACTGGGACAAAGTGTTTGTTAACAAAGAAATCTCTTTAGGGGAAGAAAATCTCTAGCCCAGATTCTCACAATAAACTTTCCTGCCCTACATTTCTGTTAAAGAAGCCGTGGAGTTGACAGTCTTGCTTTTCATTACAGTCACCCTTATATTTCTCTCTGGAGTAATAGAAGAAGGGAAGGGAACAGCCTCTCTTGAGTATCATGGTGCCAAGAAAATGTTGGAATTCTGTATGTTTTTGCACAAATGAGGACAACGAAATCCATGTAGAACATATTTGTTTATGCCAATCAGTGCAGGAAACAAGTGGGAGTCATTATAATGCTGTATTTATTTTTGTAGGAGTTTTTGTGGGGATCACGCATAAGTTAATTATAAAGTTCTTCAACTATGTTTGTCTCGGTCCCTTACGGCATAACTGTATGAAAGTATGTGACCTTTGTGGTCAGAGATCATGGCTGCTATTTGTGCAGGTGCTTGGACATTTGTATTCATATCCTGCTTGCACATTGTGAACGGTGTATGTCATGCCACTGCTAAGTACTTCTCAAAGACTTAAGTTCCCTGTAATTTACAGCAACCCAAGCTGTGATCTGAGAAAAAGTCTTGTTTGTGGCAACACCAGTGGAAAATTACTCATGGCTTCGAAGAAGGAATGGAATGTTTTGTATACTACGATTACAAATTATTCTAGTTAAATCCTCTATGTGTTCTTGCAACACTGCATTCTCTGTAGTTGACATAGTCGGCGAGGGGATCCAGAAAAATCGAGGGTCCCTTCCAGGCACCTCGTAATCCAGCACCTCCCACTCTCTGTCTTTTTCTCTGCACCCCGCACCCTTTCTTTCTATTTCACACACACATACACACACATATATGGTTGATAATCATCATGCTGTAGATAATCATCTCAAGCCACTGAATTGAATGCCAGTTTGGGGAACACCAACAAAGACTGTTATTCAACCTTCAAGGCCCTCCTTTATATACATGTGATCAGATATACTGTCACACGTATTGAAAAAATTGCATGCGTGCTTACGTGGCCCACATAAAATAAGCCTGTACACTCTGCCATGTATATTTGCATGTTAACAGAGACAGAACAGTAATGTATGCCCTAGTCTCAATGCATACAGTGTTCGGCAGCTGATAGTAACTGACAGGTTTCTACCTGGTAGCAGCTCATAATTAGTTGCCTCTCCTTTGGAAAGAATGAGTCCTTGAATGGTCACTGGCTCCATTAGGGGAAAGTACCTATATTTCCTTCAATCTTTAATGAGTGTTCCAGTAAAAGCTGTCGCTACGTGGAATCATTAGCCATGAAGCAAGGCGAAAGGCAATATTTATATAGTCCGAGTTGGTCTGAATGTGTAAGATTCAGTGCTTACATCGCCCACTGCAACGACGTAAGCCAACAGCAATTAAATATACTGGATAAAGCAAATAAACAATCAAAGGATAATGGAAATAAAAACTTTCAATAACTACAAAAAGGTGGAATTACATTTGTAATTTCAAACTGTAATTTGGGGAATATTGTCATATTGATTTTTGTATCTAAAATATAAAGAGTTTAGCTATTGGGATCAATTTAGTATTAGAAAGGTTGTTGTCAATTGTGTTGGATTGGGGACATTTTGTCCTTGCTAAAAGTTGCTAAACTTTGTTATTTATTGATAAGGAATTTTGACAACATGAAGTTAAACCGCTTTTATGCAAATAAGAGAGTTCAACCTCTCAGGCACAGCCTCTTAACACTATGGGAAGACAGGTCAACTAACACATACATACAGTAAATTCCTGCTGGCCTTCACTACACGATGAATAAAGCTGTGTCAAAAATATTTCCAAAACATTTGTTCATGTATTCCATATGACAAAAATGGCACATTGATAAAACACCAATTCCTACTACTGTAATACTGTATGTTGCTTTTTACATTGAATTGTAATTGGGGACACTTTAAATGCTTGTCAAGCTCAGCTTTTGTTAACATTGAATCAACATTGATTTAACTCTGTTCATTTGCAGGTTGAACTGTAATTTGTGGTGGTATTATGTTATACTGATAAACACCTCCTCTGAGCCTCATTAAGGTGCATTGCTAAGTTAGACTGCTAACTATGTAGCTTCTTGTCAAATACAATTGTACACACAGTAGGACCTTTGCCACCTGAGTTATGCAGACCAGAATGTTGGTTGCTATGCTACTTTATTTGTTGTGGCTGTGACAAATGATGTCATGTCTGGAAATGCTTCATGTTCACACCCACTGCCATCCATAACTATTCTGCTTGTGTATGCACCACCAACAGCGAGCCAGTTATCCTGTCGTTTATTGAGTGCTTTCAATGAGCTATAGAAAAGTAAATGTTTGCTAATGTTTCTGGAAAGGTATTTTCAGACATTTGCACATCAAGGTTCACTTTTCAGACATGTAAACTCAACAGATAAATCCCTTTAATGTATTCCTATTTTGTTCTGACCACAATAAGCAGGCTTGTAAAAAGTGAAAAGCATCCCGGGTCACTTTGACATTTGGGAGCGGTCCAAGCCATACAGCAGGTAATATTGCAGATGATTTTAAATGGACCGGCTCTTTGACAGAGTTCAGTTGAGATGATCAGTGCCCATGTGCACCCAGGCTTCCCTAAGCTGCTAAAGCTGTGCAAACAAACACACTGGGCGACACACACAGATGTGCACATACGCATGCAAATAGCCACAAGTACAAACACATCTAAATGTGCACACGCTCACACACCTCCGATCTTGCTGAGTGATACAAGCTAATTAACAACATTCATACATCATTAGGGTGTTAATGTCGTGCCTCGGCAATACTTTATTGTTGCCATTAATTAGTGTCCTTTGATACTTTATGATGTGTTCAGTCAAGGTGCAACATTACTTGTTAGCAGAAAAAGGTCAACGGGTCTATAAATCCACTGTTTGTCTTAAAAGTCAACTAAATTAGCTAAATGAAGGCAAAATGACAATGTAATTAATAAACCTAGTAAAACCATAATAAGTTCTGCTCAGAGATTGTTTCTAAAGCACACAATGAATAACAGATGACACCAGAATGAACTAAGTGTGTTGTTCCTCTTTGACTACATGCACAATCTGTTTTCTCCGACAGGCACTTCCACAGTATGGACGAGTTCAGCCACTACGATCTACTGGAGGTCAGTACAGGACGGAAAGTGGCGGAGGGACACAAGGCCAGTTTCTGTCTGGAGGACACCACCTGTGACTTTGGTCACCTGAAGCGCTATGCCTGCACCACTCACACTCAGGTAACGCAGCAAAAACAATATGTGGAGTTGTGATTTTCACCGTCATTGGGAGGTCACCAGCTCTACTCTTGGTAGACTACTTTTCATCACAAGCTTTAGCAACCCCTAGGCCAGTTTCCATCCATGGCAGTTATTCAATTATAGAGCAGCACAACTCCAAGAAGTGCTTCATTATTTACATTGTCCAGTCATTTTCTAGATTAATCCATTCATCTTTTGGTCTAGAAAATGCTATAAGATTGTTAAAAGAAAATGTCCATCCCAGTTTTCTCGAAGTCCAAATATTTGTTGTCTTTTGGTAAGTGTCTTTGAAAATCCATCTATTAAAATAATAGTAAAATTGTTATTTTCTATGATATATGTTTATATATACATTCAATATATATATGTACAATCTAATATAATATACAAGTGCACATAATTGTATCTACTGTAAATAAATCTAATATATATTTGTGTTATAACTTTTTGACCGCCTACTCGTCTTGGCACAGTTAGAGGAGATCAGTATTCCTCCTGAGCGTCTCCCCTCTGTTTCTTCAGGGTCTGAGCCCGGGCTGCTACGATACATACAACGCTGATATTGACTGCCAGTGGATCGATATCACGGATATCCAGCCTGGAAACTACATACTAAAGGTAGGAGTCAAGCTCGTGGAGAGCACAAGGTCACATTTCATGGAGGGTCTGGGCCATCAAAACAAATTGATCTGAGTTATAAAAGAGTAATTAAGTTACTGAAGTATTTAGGTTGTTTTATTTCTCTGGGTCCTAACACTTTATCACACAGGGGCATCTATTCCAAATACCTTCCTCTTCTATCACTGTTTAATGTAATGATTATGGTGTGTTGTAATTGGCCTTTTTTCCCTTTTTCTTTCAGCTCACAGTTAATCCCAAGTTTTTGGTGCTGGAATCAGACTTCACCAACAATGTGGTCAGGTGTAATATAAACTACACAGGACGGTTTGTTAGAGCATCCAACTGCAAGATAGCACAGTAAGTAACGGAGAATATACACACTAGTATCACATAGTTGGTTACCGTTTGGTAATAATTGACTGGAAGCAATCTTCTCACAATTTGCAACAGCTGGGAAATTGTTTTGCTTTTATAGAACGCCAAAGCGTAACTCAGGGTGTGTGTCGTGTTCCCACCACTGAGTTACACTGAACCGCATTACTTAGGGGCTAACCGCTAAATGCAGTTTTATGAAGTGCCTCACAGTGTTTTGAATTACTTAGTGGACTTAATAGGTGCCTGGCTGAAATATTTGATGATATAATGAATAACTTTCTCATTCTCCAGTTAAGATTCATAGCCTCTGAAACTTTCATATCCTCCCTCAAAGGGAGATGTAGTGCTGTTGAACTTTTGAATAGCGCTATTAAGGAGTGTATCATTGCACTCAGAATTGCTCTCATATCCTCTTGAAAAGACTTTATGTAGAGAGTGAGGAAAGCGTCATTAGGTTCAAGTGCTGCAGTCGGTCTCCCTTAACTCCAGCGTTACAGTGAAACACACTTAAAAATATGTTGCCCAAGCATTTTTGGACTTAATGACAGCTGAATATAATAGATAGGTACTGATGCCAATAAAATGATTACATTAGCAGATGCCATGAGCCATATTTCCATCATTAAGATCTTATATTTGAACTATTCCTATATCTTAAAAAAATCACGTTAATGTATGTAATAATGACCGCAGCCTGGTAGTAATAGTTTAGCAGGCATTTTCTGCCCAATGTGGTGTGACATTTAAATTTGAAGGTAGTCATCCAATTAAAAACAAATCATCATTACATATAAATTACATAAATTCATCATTAAATTGTAATTAGAAAACATAAGTCATGTTGATAACATTGGTCACCTGCAAGTATTGACTGTGAGAATGTGATTTTCCATAATAGCTGGTCACCATTAAGGAAAGGAATACTGACTTTCGTCTGCCTCTTCCTGAAATCAATTAGCTACTGCTTTTAGAAATGTATTACAGAATACAAGTGGTGAATCTGCCGCTGTTGGCCCTGTAAACTGTGCGCTGTGGAAACAGAAAGATGGACGATTTGCAATAGTAAATAATAGCTATTATCTTAGCACACTCCTTACTAAATGTTGTTGGTCATTTACAATTGGATTGGTTAGTTACCATAATCAATTTATAAGAGAAAAGAAGTTTGTATAGTTAATTGAAGTATGTACCACCTTTCACTGTTCATTATAAACAATCTATCANAGCAAGACTCATACTGTACACCAGTTCACTGTAAGACATTTTAAACAAAATTGTATGCCACATTTTGAAAGGGATTAAACAAAAGACTACACTCCAAAGCTTTTGTTTAAAATGTCTTACAGTGAACTGGTGTACAGTATGAGTCTTGCTGTAATTTCTTTTCGTAAATTCAACAACTTTGCAATTCATCACATACTTTGACATACAGTAAAAAATACGATAGACGTTACAAAAGTATCTAAATATGAATGTGTGTATTTATGTGTGTTTCTATTTGTTTATTTATATATTATGTATGCCTTGTTTCATATTTTAGTCCAATATGAATACCCATGTTTGCTCTGTTTTCGGTCTCCACCATCTCCTGACAGCTTGCTTCAAGCTTTGCAGTTTGGTGCTTGTGAAATTATGTCCTGTGGGTTTATGATAACTTTTTTTGCCGTGTGCTGCGGAAACGTTACGTTTTGCTGATAATTCCCCTGTGAAATTTGACACCCGGGTGTCCGTAGCTAACAATGTTATTTAGCCAACAATGCTATTTACAACCGGGTGCACATAGCTAACAATGCTATTTACAATCGGATGTCCGTAGCTAACAATGCTATTTACACCCGGGTGTCCGTAGCTAACAATGCTATTTACACCCAGCTGTCCGTAGCTAACAATGCTATTAACAATCGAGTGTCCGTAGCTAACAATGATATTTACACCCGGCTGTCCGTAGCTAACAATGCTATTTACACCCGGGTGTCTGTAGCTAACAATGCTATTTACAATCGGGTGTCCGTAGCTAACAATGCTATTTACACCC
>NW_011358795.1:214265-222099 GCF_000735185.1 Notothenia coriiceps | reverse complement strand
AGCTACGGATACCCGGGTGCAAATAGCAGTGTTAGCTACGGACACCCGGGTGCAAATAGCATTATTAGCTACGGACGCCCGGGTGCAAATAGTGAGCTACGGACACCCGGGTGCAAATAGCATTGTGAGCTACGGACACCCGGGTGCAAATAGCATTATTAGCTACGGGTACCCGGGTGCAAATAGCATTGTGAGCTACGGACACCCGGGTGCAAATAGCATTGTGAGCTACGGACACCCGGGTGCAAATAGCAGTGTTAGCTACGGACACCCGGGTGCAAATAGCATTATTAGCAGCGGATACAGCATGCTTCTTAGTTAACATTAAGAATGACTTCATTCTTAATGTTAACTAAGAAGCATGCTGTATCCGCTGCTAATAATGCTATTTGCACCCGGGTGTCCGTAGCTAACACTGCTATTTGCACCCGGGTGTCCGTAGCTAACAATGCTATTTGCACCCGGGTGTCCGTAGCTCACAATGCTATTTGCACTCGGGTGTCCGTAGCTAACAATGCTATTTGCACCCGGGTATCCGTAGCTAAAAATGCTATTCGCACCCGGGTATCCGTAGCTAACACTGCTATTTGCACCCGGGTGTCCGTAGCTAATAGTGCTATTTGCACCCGGGTGTCCGTAGCTAATACTGCTATTTGCACCCGGGTGTCCGTAGCTAATAGTGCTATTTGCACCCGGGTGTCCGTAGCTAATACTGCTATTTGCACCCGGGCGTCCGTAACTAACAATGCTATTTGCACCCGGGTGTCCGTAGCTAACAATGCTATTTGCGCCCGGGTGTCCGTAGCTAACAATGCTATTTGCACCCGGGTGTCCGTAGCTAACAATGCTATTTGCACCCGGGTGTCCGTAGCTAACAATGCTATTTGCACCCGGGTGTCCGTAGCTAACAATGCTATTTGCACCCGGGTGTCCGTAGCTAACAATACTATTTGCACCCGGGTGTCCGTAGCTAACAATGCTATTTACACCCTGGTCTCTAACAATGTTATTTGCACCCGGGCTACACATTAGATACTTTTTTTGGATGTCCTGATTACACATTATAAAATACTCTCATTTTGATGTGCTTTAGCAGAAAGAGAAAGCACAAAGGCTTTTCTGTTCACTTAATTTTACATTTATATGATGCTCTTTTAAGTAACCCTCTTATGCAGTGTGATGTACGCCTGGCTAAGTTACATGTTTGTCCTTTTTAAGTAATTTTTTTTAGGCACATGCTATTTGCACCCGGGTGTCAGTAGCTAATAATGCTATTTGTACCCGGGCTACACATACTGTTTGGGATGTATATAGGTATATGGAAATGTATATTTGATAACTTCATTCCCTTCTGCTGCTGCATCAAATTGTAATTCCCCTATGTATGGTGGATGTATAAAGGAACATCTTATCTTAAGCACTTTAGCTATTTACACTTGGATGTTGTACTGCATCTCTTCTTACCCTTTCTACGATTGCTTGGTAAGGTTACATGAACATCAGGGACAAAAAACATGGCTGTAAGGTAATAAAGGTCCCACAGACCCCCCCTGATGAAAGTGGGTTAATTCATCTGTAATTGTGTGTTAAATAAAAAAATAATTTATATTAAAACAAAAAATCAAACGGTGCTTGTTTTTATTATTTAGCTTAAAAGTCCCAATCCAATTGACCAACCATTTCAAGGACATACAAGTGGGAATGCACAGCAAAAGACAACAAGTGTCTGCATAAAGCATCCACCTGTTCTGAAGCACCTCTCATAAGTCAGAGTCTGTCTGATGTTGCATCCAGACTCCTGTTTTGAGTGATTTTGATTTTCTCTGTGAGCCTGGCCCATCCCGCTCACCATCCAGTTGCAACTAGACAATGTAGAGCTTTGTCACCTGCCCCTTACCAGTTAGTGAGCCGTCTGTTGGTTACGCAAGATTGCCCTTGACTGCATTAAGAACGCACTAGTCCTGATTACACACCATCAAATATTCTCATTTTGATGTGCTTTAGCAGAAGGAGAAAGCACAAAGGCTTGTCTGTTCACTTCATTTTACATTTATAAGATGCCGTTTAAGTAACCCTCTTATGCAGTGCGATGTACGCCTGGCTAAAAGTAACATGTTTTTCCTTTTTAAGTAATTCTTTTTTTCACAGCATGTTTTAGTGAAAATGGAGGCCCTTGAATGATGTAGTAATTTTCATCCCAAATCATAGGTGTGTTTCTATCCAACTGTTTTACTGTGAACCACTTCAAAAGAAAGATAAAGACACTCTCTACTTTCTCTCCGTCTCTATGTATATTCATCGAGTCCTGGAGCTCCAAAGAACTATTTTTTTTAATCTAGTTTGAATCTAGTCAACTTCAAAATGCACCTGAATGACAGTATTTACCTTATTCGCTTAAGAAACTGGAATTCTAGGTATTTGGGCTAACTACAGCCCCTTATCGAACAAAGTGCAGTTTTAGTGCATGCAGTTTAGTTTTATTTATAAAAGTCTGTTTTTATTATTTAGTCTATTATTCGCAATATGTCCTGACATCTAGAAAAAACAACATGACTATTCATACCAGCAGTGAATTTTAAAAGAAAAAAAACACTGTTATGGACACAGTACGCATAAATAGGAAAAACAATATATTTGAATCCAGGTTTGTCACACTTTTGACTTGACTAATGAACAGACTGTATTTCTTAAACCCTCGTAGTCAGTCTTTATATCAGCTGCTGAATTAATAATACTATGATTGGTTATGTTTCAGTCATAAGAGATATATAAGTTTGAAGTCCTAGTAAAGTTATACAAAAAACTATCCAGTTAATTATTTATAATTATTTAAACTCACATCAGATTAAATATGGAGACAGTTCACTCAAAACTTGCTGTACATAGATATATGTTAAAAGTAATAGAAATATTCATTTTGAATCCCTGACGAGATGCACTGTAATAACGTGGTATGTATAATCGATAGTATGGTATCTATTTTTCATCATGGATCTATAAAACATCCACACATTATACCAACCATAAAATATTTAAAAAGTTGCCCGAAGTGTAATAAATGCAACCACCTCCGAAACATAGAAAACTGATCTAAATCCCATGTAGCAGGGGATGTTTTGAATGCACTCTGTATGCAGTGAAACACTGCACACACATTGCAATGATCACCTCTTGCCTCAGGGATGTTTCCACTTACTGTATGTGCTCAGACTTACAGTGTGTGTGTGTTTGTGTGTGTGTGTGTGTGTGTGTGTGTGTGTGTGTGTGTGTGTGTGTGTGTGTGTGTATGTGTCTTGCTGTATCAAGCAGCAAACAGTATTTCTACGTGCCTTGAGGTGTATTCAGACTAAACAAATTGCAAATGTTTGTCCTGATTAATTTGTGTGTATTTGGCTGCTGTGTGTCCTTGCTAACAACTAATTATTTCGACCGGACTTTTTGTATCCATATGTGCAAGTTGAAATTCAGTTATAGAAGTTGATAATTTGTTTGCATGCAGGCATTTTTAAACTTAACTAGATGCAATAAAGTGCGTTATTTTTACAGAAGACATTTTGATGTGTAATTATAGTGTCACGGCTTATTGAGACACTTGAATTGAACGTAGTCATCGTTAAGGTTATTGGTAACACCTGTGCCTTTCCCTCTATCCCCCACCAAAATGTCCGCAGTGAAAAAGGGAGATTAAAATCTTTCCCTTAAATGTATATTAATTCAAACCACTTCTAAATAAGACATTGCAGTCTTTTTGGCCCATCAGTGCTCGCTTGTCTCTGTCAGCCGAGGTGGATGCCCCTTATTTGACCCTCCTGAGCTTCACCTATGTTTCGCCTTTAAAAAAGTCTGACTTTCTTGATCTGAGATGGCAAAAAAAACCACTTATTGGTCACTGTACAACAGTAGGAAGGTTCTAGCAAGCAGTGATGACTGCTCTCTTCAATCAGTCATATTGTGTTGGTTGTACCACCATCACAAATCAATTTGTCATCGTCATCACCCTGAAACCTACACTGGACATTCAGGATGACTGGTCATGCATCAGTTACTAAGTGAAGCCATCAGCCTGAATGACCTGAATACAGCCATTAGGGTAATATGATAAATAGGACACAGATTAAGAAACACAATTTCCCTCTTTTACTATGACTGGAGGTCTCATTTGGAGATATGGCTAATCTTTACACGGCTCTCCATCTCCATCATGGTGCCTCTTCTGAAGCCCAGTGAGACAGTTTCTCTCCTCCTCCAATGACATCCCCATTAGAGCAATCCTGCTGATAAATGCGAGGCAGATCACAAAAAGGGTGGTTTCATTTCAACACGCTGCTTAGGCTGCACTCCAAGACAGGCCAAGCTTCTGTTCCCCGCCCTTTAAATTACACCCTGTTTCTTCACACAGTCAACCAATACCCGCTGACTATGAATAATGCAGCAGGGTAATCAGGGCCCCTCAATGGATGCACAGAGCATGGAAGAGACTGATAGATATGGCACCGTTTTGGCTACCGCATACAGTACGCTTAAAACATAATCTAAACACCATTGTAAACCATCTTGAGTGCAGCACAGCTGCTAAGTATTGATGAGGACACTTATAGACTTCCCTCAGATCGATAGCATACAGTTTTCTGGCTTTGAATTATCTACTGTACTACACAGCAGGATGCAGATTTTCAAGAACATAGCCAAGCTTTTAATGTACACTAAATCTAAAACTCACCATGACTACTGGAAGTTACAGCGCTGAAGAGAAGGTTTTGTTATCATTGGGGTGTGATCAATCAGGAGCATTCAAGGGTTGCCAATGTCCCGTCGGAGGTCTCCATACAGTGGAGATCAATCTTTGACAAAGTCCAAGCTCCTGCCAGTGGCAGTGGGACAGTCTCTTATCAGTTCAACTAGCACTTTAATTATAACAGTTGCAAGGTTTGGATCCAAGATAGTGGCAGAAACAAGAAAGTGCTTTTACACAGAAACAGTGATTCTCTCAGGTTCTTTGAGTAAAGCCGCTGATACCTGATGTGTCCAAATGATCTGGTTGTGTAGCATATTCCATATATTGTCAACTTGGAAATTAAGGACTATTTTTGCATATGTCTCTATGCCAATGCCCTTCAACTGTTAATTTTAAATTGGACGTGTGTAATGGGTTTGTGTTCGGCTTTTAATGATGCCTATATGCTGTTTTCTGTGCTCTTTTATGTTTTCTGCAGATGAATATTAGCCTGGTTTAATCTGGCACTTTCATATGATGGTGCCAGTGCTCATGGCAATTATGCAATTGTCCCTTCTTGGAAACAGGAAAATAAACATCAGCAATGTGTAAACACTTTGTTGTACAATAAAAAGGGTAAGGAATGGTCATATGGTCACTGCTTAAATAACAACAAACATGTCAACATCTAAGCCTGGTCAGCACAGATAACACCTTTTCTGACCAAACTTTGCGAAGTAGTACAGAAACAAACAAAAGCCATGTTGCATACTTTGTTTTTTTTTATGGAATAGTAGCAGGCAAGCTGTATTCAGCCCCAACAACCTCGACCAATAAGTGAGGGCAGCTTCTTCGTTGCCTTAGAGACACAATCTTATGTGAAATGTAAACGCTTAGAGTGCACATGAATAACTGAAAGCATCTCAGACAAGCATTTTTATTAACTCAAGGATATTCCCATCTAATTTTTGGACGTTGGGAAATAAGGACACAAATTAGTCGTCTTTTTAAATAAATGAAACCATGCATTAGATCATCTGATTAAGGGACATTGACCCTGAGTTTATAACACCAGCATAATTAAAACATATATTAAAACACATAAGACAAATAATTGTGGGATGCTGTGTCTGGAAAAATTAGTGACGTCATTCCAATAAGTCTGACTGAGAGAAGTTCAGTTGACTCTGCTGACATTTTCAAATTCATTGTTGTGGGGGAATGGCTCTCCAGCCAGCCCAGATGTTGTTTAGCTGGCCAGTGTTCCCAGCAGTCAGCATTTGCTTCTAACCCTGAGGAAATCATGGGAGCTCAGTGTAGCTCAAAGTGAGGAATTATTAGGTTAGCCTGGACTTTTTAGTCACCAAGGAAACTCAGCCGTGCAGGCACTGAGACCAACCAGCATAATTATGTTCTCTCTCTCTCTCTCTCTCCTCTGTCACTGAACAATGGAGATGTTCCAGTTTTTACCTTTTTATTTTTTTAAATGTACGCAGTCACTGGAGCGGGGAAATACACTTTATATCACATTACATGTATTGGAATAGTGACCGGTACACAGAGAGCTTGCATTATCAGAAATATATATAATTGATTACCATTATTTCCTTTTTCAATATTTTTCAATATTCCTTCTTTAACATTCAGCTATTGCTGTAATAGTATTACATGACATGACGTACAAGGAAGACATTGCAAACTACGATTTCTTCTTCCAATGACAGCGTTTCATCATTCACTGCTCGCTACTGTTTTTTCCAATGTAACGCACTGGGCGCACTTGGTAAAACTTTAACGGTCCATGTGAGAAAAAACAGATCACATCCTCAACCCAGAGCGTGATTCCCTGCAGTGGTGAGATTACAACTCCGATAATAGACCCCTGTACCCGCCTCATACACACAAATACCCAGAGCATGGGACCACAATGCAATTTCCATGCAAATTTTTAGCACACTTACAAAAAGATTTCCATATTCAGTGCGATTGTGACTCAAACTCTCTGTTTATTCTGCTTAACCTTTTGATTTATTTATACCTTTTCTTTCACCCCTTCGCCCCATCTCTCTGTCTCATTCTCATCTCTTGGCTTAATGCAGGTTTTGTGCATTGACCAGAATGTACGGGCACGGCGCTGTTTCACCCTCCTGTTCTTGTCGCTTTATTTATTCATGTGACACATTGTCCTTTTGCCTCATCCAGCTCAGTGCTTCGCAGGGATACAGATGCTTTAGATAGCAGACACATTTGGGTTGCTCAAGCACTGATCGTATGCCAGCCACTCAGACAACACCATTAATCTCTCTTATCAGCATCTCAGTGGGTGCTCTGGCCCCAGAATGGTATGTTCTGCATTGGGCTACTATTACTCAACGGATGCTAAATAAACCACGTTGCTCCATCTGATTTAACCTCAGCACTGATGTACAGCCTTTAGCTGAAGAGGCGAAAAGGGCCATCGCTCTCCCAGTGGCATTGACCGCTTTGTTATTGTTAGTTCCTTCAAAGTGTTACTGGCCTCTTACACCAACGGCTTGAACATTTTGTAATTGCATTGTGTGATAAAAAGCTAATTAAGTTATGGAAGATCTGTTATCTGTTTTATTTTCCTTGGCGCTATCTTGGGGATGACCTTGATAAGATCAGTTGGAGGCGGCTGGCTTTCTTCACTGGTGCTCTGTGTTAATAGGGACAGTGATAACTACTGTGGATGGAGATGAGAAAGGGCTCCTTGATGACAGTAAGCTTAGCACAAGATACCGAGATACAGGCTCAGATAAAAGGCAGGGAGTGCCTGAGGGAATCACCCACCAGTAAAGTTCTGGTTCTTGAGATCCCATAAACAACTGATAAGACTTGGAAGCCTAATGAGTTGAATTATTTTACTGACACTTGGAAAATGCGGTTTGACTGCTGGCTTACGAAGCAAGACAATATGCTCACGCTTGCAAATTTGTACCATAAGCACGGGAAAATGACTCTTTTGGAACCCCTGGTGTTTTACAGCAGGCGTTGAAGACGTGGTTACACTGGGAGAAGGCATTAAGCGGAGTCAACGCGGGGTAGGCTGCTCTTCTACATGAAAGGGCTAAATGCAAAAAGCATCTAAACCAACTCCAC
>NW_011358795.1:184248-214203 GCF_000735185.1 Notothenia coriiceps | reverse complement strand
ACACACACACACACACACACACACACACACACACACACACACACACACTTATCTGTTTCATTCACACGGCATCATACAGTGTGGTGATTCACTGGGAACAGCACAAAGCTGATATCCCGTGATTGCGTATTACGATAGATTAGGATTGTGCTGTCTGTGCAGGAAATACATCTTAGTCTTGGATTTATTGCGCCTGGTGGCTTGTTTACGGCGTAAAGCATGGCTAGCTGCAGCAAGCGTAGCCCAAGAAATAACACATAATTTATTTCAGTTAGGGATGCCCTGCTAGACGTAAATGGCACAGGAATAGCACTATAGCTTTTTCAGCCAGTCTCACACACATACGGGACCCTGTACTCCACCTGAGGCTGGAGGCGAGGGAGACCTTTCCATGAACAGCCCTTTCTTCCATCTAGAAGGCCAAATAAATATAAGTTATATGCATCATTCATCATGATGTGGTTGATCAAATGAACCCCCACTCATTAAAACATGTGACCATCAATGTTTAAAATCTGATATTGCTACATTTAAATAAACACCTCTTTCTTACACTTGACAAGAGTAGACGATTTGGCTTTTTATTTTCATCCTTTGGTTGTGGTAAAAATGTATCCAGGGGAAAATGTGACAGTGCTCTCACCATGCATTACCTAAATGAACTGTTATCCTCAGTGCACACCCAGACCTTGTTTGGTATTAAATAATTCAGGACATTCTCTGTTGCAAACTTCCACTGCATGCACATCACGTCTGGACTTGCTGTCTCCCCTGTGTTTCAGAGGCCTAATATATTACATCGACCCATGATGCAGTGGAGACTGTTGCACAAACTCTTCACCTGCCCAAGGGTGTGGTTGTGTGGATGTTGGGAAACTAATATATAGTTGTACATCATTATCTGCACTATTCTAGTATACCTTTCTAGTTTTATAGAAAGCAGCAAATGATAAAGACAGTGACACGATTCAAAGGACATCATGTGATACTGACGTAAAGGGAGGTAGTGGAATGTTCTGTCAATGAATGCAAGTGGGGCATTTCTTCAAGCTTTTTAAGTATTTTTGTCTTCATGCAGCAGGAGGTTAGGACTCTTACAAAGCCTCCATCAGCAGGACTTGTCTTGAACACATTCCCTTCGTACATTTAACTGTCAAACAGGCTAATTACTTCTTTGGCGTGTGGCCTTCCCACTACACAGAGAGAAAAACGAAGCTGTGTTATCACTGCTACAGGATGACCTGCTGACAGACAGTGTCAGAGACCCAGCTGGGAACGGTGTATTGATCAGGTGGGGTAGAAACCCATCACAGTGCAAATTGACTGTTTACATGGGAGTAGACCTGGGGGGGGGTCAATTAAAAATGTAAAACTTGTAACTAACTGAGGTGAGACAAAAAAGAAAAAAAGCATCTGCTAGATGTAAGTAAGAATGTAAAAGTAAAACAACTGGGAATTGCTTGCATTGCAGAAAAATACTATTACTAACACTATCTGCAAATATCCTACCATTTTCTTAATTTCAGATAATACTCTTCGGGAGAACGATATTGGATTTTCCTATTTTTGAATATTGAATGTACAGAGCTGCATATTAACGCCTCATGGAAAATCTGCCCTTTAATGACTTCTCAAAGCACCCTGGCATTTGTACTTGACAAACAGGCTCATTATTGGATGACTTAATGAAAGCCTTCCATTCAAAATGGATTTCTGTCAAAGACAAATGATGTACATGTGGCACCAAGAAATTAGAAGTCTGGAAAGGCAAAGCCTGGCTCTGTCAGCACCCACTCAATTGGACAAGTTCCCGCATCCAGAAGGGGGGTAATGAGCCCAGATCACCACAATTATTGTAATTATAACAATGTTTTGATCAATTAGTCCTTCATATTAGACTGGTTTGAATGTGATATATTTCACACTCCTTTTTGATTGTACAAAACCAAAAATCTGAGTTAAACATAACAGATTATAGACTGCTTCTAAATACACTGATTCCATTTTAACTGTAACTTAGAAAGGACTAAATAAAGTGAAATATCAGCATTTTAATGTATGAGAAAACCTTTCTGAAACATTTGTGAAGGAAACAGTAATGCTTTTGTTTATTTGGTAATATCACGGAATGGCACTGAACTGCTTAATGTAATCCCCATTATTCTGCAGTAAGTGGCATATGATCTGAAGTGACATTTACCCTGATTCATATTTATTTTAGATAAGGAGGCATCTTGTGTTGCAGATTCTAAGTCGATGAAATTATTTTTAAATTATTTACAATCAAAACGAAAAACCCAGCACAGACAAAATACAGAACGTGTCATAGCTTATGAAGTAAACCAGCATAATTTGCCCCTTGCTGTTTGCTAGGAAAGGTACCAGAGCCAGCAGAAACTGACCTTGACCCTGAAATTGAACTCAACTTTAAATACATTTTCAATTTCAAACGAGCCAGTTCTGAGGAGTGCTTCGTCAGTGTCTACATCACTGGTTTGTATCATTTCCACTTAATATCTTTGTGCTTGAAAGCATTCTCTTCATTCATACCTTGACATCAAGACAGAATATATATGTTCTATTTACACATGACAATAAGTATTACAGTCAGCCTATTAATTACAGATTATACAAACAAAGAACAAAACCCTCTTTTTTGCCTTCACCAGGTCAACCACAAAAAGCGATAACGAAAGTGATTCCTCATGCAATGACAGCCCACTCATCCAAAGCAGCCTAAAATAAGCTGCGGCTTAATTCAAAAATAAAAATACAACAACCACCACAACAATTCTTGTGTTAGACGAAGAGGAGGATCTCATACAATGTTGTTTCCACACGTTGCCAAATACTGTAGGATGCAGGATTCTTTTGCTCCACATCCTTTTAGCCCTGTTTTCAGTCTCTAGCAGATTCTGAAAGAAATATATACGGCTCTTTAGCATTAGCTGCTGGTTGCTCCACTGTTGTCCCCAGCTTGCTATCTTTGTTTGTTAAAAGGGAAACTGCTGTCATAATTCTCAATGGGAACACATTACAAGAGGACACTTTTAAACATATTGATTATATACAATTTAAATAGGTCTACATGGTAGCTGTTTACAACACGGCAGCAGATTACAAAAATGAGTTTATACACAAATATGCAATGTGGCTCTGGGCTCATTTAATTTAAAAAGTATAGCTTCTGCTAATCCTCAGTAAATAATGTAAGAGTTTAATTTGTTTTACTGTTAACAATTTTCTTGTGTTGATAATGCTATAAAGAATTGCCATAAGCTCAGGTTTTATGGCAATAAACTTAACATTTGGGTACTTTCTAAATTAGCTTCTATTCGTCTTCTATTTGAGGAATGCCCTCTTACATGTACTTGTTGGTCCTTACCAGGCAATAACACACTCTTATATATTGCTGTAGCCCCAGGAAGAAAAAGGAAAAACTAATTTCTTTATGAATAAAATTGCTTTTATGCCTAGAAGGTACCATATTTCTACTTTTCCTTAAATTATAGTTTAATATTTCAGTAGGCACTCCATCTTTAGAATATTAAAGGTTCCATTTCAATGAGACATGGTTTACATGTATCCACACTGATGTTTCTCTTGACAGGCGTGACGTAAATCACATGAACATACATATCCTTTGCCTTTAGGCACACATGCCCGGACATTGTCCGAGAAAATCTGAATAAGTTACATGTGTGTTCCTAGGGCATCTACAATATGAATAATGTATTTATGTAAGAATCTGGCAACTATGAAAGATATCTCTTTAATTATTTGTATTTGATTGTTATCTTGTTCGATTTCTGCTTCAGGCAAAATTACTCATTCACAACTGATGCGATCCATAGCTTCAAAGTGAAGGTCAGGCTGTAAAGGGGTGTCAAACTCAAATACACAGTGGGCCAAAATAAAAAAATGGGTACTAGTCGAGGGCCGGATTGGTTCAATGTTTATTGCAAAACGTATTGAAATGAACTTATTGTACATATTAAACCTGGAACTAACAAAGCTTAAATGATTGCCTATAAAAACAACATTAAACATTAAATAATCAGTTGCATTCATTTCTTATGGCTCTATCTGCAGCTTCTCCGGAGTCATTTTCTATGATTACATTTCTCCACAGGCCAACAACAGCTTCAAAAAAACAATTCCCCTCAAAGAAAAAACAAACATGCCCTGTTGTCTCAAGAAACAAAGTGCAGAAGGAAACATCCATGTAAACTCAGTGTGCTGCTCTGTGATGCTGGTTCAAGCCAGATACTTGGCATCTCATCTTGGGTTCAAGTTCATCACTGTTTGGGGTCAGGCTCTGAGCTGAGGAGACCCTCAGGATTGAGTGAAGGTGTGCGTGCAATATACCGGAGGGCCAGATCTAATAGTAATTAGAAATGATCCTGCGGGCCGAAATGAAATCCACCAAGGGCCTTGAATTTGACCCATGTGCCGTAAAGGAACATTCCAGCAGAGTGGGGTTTTCAATGCTTTGTATTCAATTGTTCTACATTGTTAAGTCATATGTCTCCTGAGACCTGTATGTCAAACAGCCATTTAGTAGATGCAATTGATCATGTTACCTCCATCACAAATTACAAACACTCTGCTGCCTTTAAGTTATCTTGAACTCCATCAACAAGCCATGTCATGTTTCAACTGTTCATGCCAAAAACACTTGGAGGAAATAAAATGCAGAAGGGAATATATGCCATGCCCAAGTAATAATACAAAGTTAGAACATGTGAAGACAAAAGTAAATCACCTGGCCCATGAACAGCAGGAACAGGCTGTAAAAAAAGAGAGCGAGAGACACTTGGTGATACTCTGAATATTAACATTAACTTTTGCTTAATGTTAATATTCACAAGTGGACAGTTCTAATATACTGCAGTTCACACCTTCATTTAAACAACTGCATGTGTTTTGACATGTGTCTTGTGTGACCACTTTGATATACAATAACACTATATAAACGTTTTGTTTTTTGGTGTGTTGTGTGCTACGTGTACACATTTCAGTTGTAACTTCAACACTATCATGAACTATACAATAGTCTATCATAGAAACAGATGACCTTTTTACAGCCATACTGTATGTTTGGAGGTTCAATACAAAAATTGCATGTACATTCCAGGTCTTAAGAGGTTCTAAAAGACAGCTGATTCAGTTAATCAACTTCAATGCTCTGTCAGGATAAATTATGCTTTTGCTATACGGATGCTAATGGATTGTAGTGCAAAGAAACTTCACTTTACATTTTAAAACAAAAAAATGGAAGCTTTCTCATAAAACAATGTAATGTCATGATGCCAAAAGTACACTTTTAAAAATGTATTTTACATTGGCATAGTAAGTTTGGCCTGATTTTAATTAGTGTGTCCAGTGAAATAGGATGGATGAATAATGTGTTATATCTTCACAAAGAGTTTTATCACAGAGTAAGTTGTTTGAACTCCTTGACGCATGCTCAGATATTTGTATATTTCTATGCAACTGTCTTATAATGGTCCTGGGAGTAATGTATTCTGTAAGTGTAAGCCAGGATAAAACAATAATTAAAGTGGACCTATCATGCTATATTTGAATAATATAGTGTAGGACCATACCTATATAAGGCATATTTATACTTTTTATTTTTCAAAATACCAAACAGATCATGCATTTTAGCCATTCCTCATTTCGCTCAATGTAACACTGTCTTTGCATGGGCTGATTCTGTGAGAACAGCACCATCTACAGGCCTGGCATATGTACTACAGCGTCTCCAGCGCTTTCCAACGGCAATGTCCGTGGCTGTCTCCTCCTGATTGGTGGAGTTGGCCCAATAGCCGTAGCGCCACTTCTGTGACGTCATAGAAGTGTTCAAATCTGGATCAGTCTGTATCAGATCCGTTGCAGCCCCTTTTTAAGAGATTTGGGTATGGAGGAAAATAGAGAGGGTTGTGTCTTCTGACACTTGGTGAGTTCCCTGGAACACCGGGGACACATATTCATGTATAAAAGACGTACACAAGTGCATTTTGCATGATAGGTCACCTTTAAACAAGTTAGAATAATTGTAAACATACTAATATATAAGAAAGAGTGTGGTATTGTCATACTGATATTCTGTACAAATTGTGAAGTCCACTGAGACAAATGTAACATTTGTGATATTGGGCTATATAAATAAACATTGATTGATTGATTGAAATATCTGCAATGTTTCCCTCTGCCGTGTTGTGGAGCATGAGATCAAAGGTACATGCGGTGGAAATGTAGTACAAAGTACCTCACACTTGTACTTAAGTATAGTACTTGAGTACAGTACATGTACTCAGTTACGCTCCCCCGCAGGTGCTGATGGAACTTTGTATTAAATATTTTAATGAGGAAGCGCTTTTCTGCTTCATGGCACTAATTAAGCTTTGATAAAAAGTGGAACAATACTCAAACTTTGATTTGAGAATAATGTTCACTGTGATGGATTATCTATGTTAAACAGGCAAAACACTGCATAACTTTGAATAAGTTGTGGAGGGCAACTGATATTGAAAGAATGTGGGAGAGATAACACAGTCCTCCTTCTCCGGTCCTCTGGGAACAAATGCCTGATGTAGTAAATGGTTTTGAGGATGGAAAGAACATGTTTGGCATTAAATTGTGGGAACGTTTGTCCATAAGGACGGGTGCTTGCCCCAGCAAATAGTGGCCAATCATTCATTTCAGTCACGTGTGTAGGCTGGGTTTTGTGTGTGAGGAGGTTGAATGCCCAACATGTCGCGTACGGTATACTGATGACATTTGACATGTTTTGGCCATTGTATTGCGACCTAGCCTGAGTACACAGGTCATGAAAGTGCAAAGCTTGTAAAGCCTTCACGCAAAAATCATATTGTTGGCTACTGCCCGATTGTAGACATGACCTCTACTGTGCCTCTCATCACGCGTTGGCTGTCAAGTTCTAAACAACTAACCAACATATCAATCATGTGCTGCTGGAAAAAGGTCTTTCTTTTGTCAAAATCAAAAGATGAATTGCATTTAACTTGTACATTTGTTTAACCAAAGGACAAAAACAATTGTATTTCTGATTACTGATTTACCACACATGCATTAAAAATGGACTAGACGATGGCATGATGAAGGATCCTTAGTGGAATCTATGATTTATTCAACCTTGCGAGGAAATAGGATGCTGTCTTATTTATTTTTTGCTGCCACAGTGTTAGACAATGAGACGAATGGTTGCATTAAAAGATAAAAGAAAGTGAACAAGAACTGAATACAAAGGGGAACACGAGCGTAGCTCCAGAGATATGAACTATAATTCTTTTCATGACGCAAGCATTGACCTGCGATATCATTCTTCACCCTGCACTCTCTCTCTCTTTCTCTGTTGTGACATTTTAGTTTATTTCTCTGTAAGCTCTCAGACTATCATAGAGCACAGGACATGCATCAAAACTCCCTGTTATGTGTGTGACTATTCAGTCATTGTCACCTCTTAACACAAAGCATATAAGTGTATCTGCACTTTCAATCTCTATTCTGGAGTTGTTCAGAGAGAGAGAGAGATAGTTTGTGTGTGCCACCTCGTGATTCTCAGGTTGCTATTGCTGCCCACTGAGCCCTTCTCTTATGACGTATCTGAGTAGTGATTATGTCTGCTGGGAATCTAATGTCTGGCTGAAGGATGGGAACAGACGTGATTCAGATATGCCTCTTTTGTTCTTGACTGAGCAGCACACAAACATCATACGCTGTTGTTCTGGCTTCTCCTCCTGTAACTATTCCCTCTTGTTTCATTATAGAGTATTACATTAAACAAGTGGCTGTGCCCTATGCCTCCAATATGCCTGTATTGATCTGGACAGTAACTTTGTGCCTTTGTGTTGCTGCCATCACCTTGAGTCATGCCTGGAGGGCAGCCAGACTACTTGTAGCAGTTTGCATCGCACTAACAGCACATAGTGTTTTATTAATAGGATTGTCACAGTGCTAGAATATAGCCCATCTAAACGCAGTGCGTTCCAAAATGCTGATTACTCTTCGAGAACACCCAGAAGGGCCTATTGCGTTCACTTTTCAGTCAGGAAGTAACATACTAGCCGGAGTGAAAATAACTTATTAGTCTCCTCCTTTGCCTGCATTTCCGCCCCATGCATGTAGACCATATGACATAATGAAAAATTCTGCTCCTTTGAGTATATCTAGGTCATCTACAGCTAATGCAAGTGTATGAAATATACAGTGTGCATGTTAGCCCACAAATATACACATGTATTTAGTTGTCATGCTACCGGAGCAGGACACATAATCCACACTTTATTGCTTTTTTTATGTTGACATGCTCATACCACGCATCAATTCCAGAAACCATAAACTATTCATTGAGGCAATGTCGATGCAGAATGTAGCTAATTGGAGGATAAAAGTGCATCTGCTACAGATAACAATAGGATTCATATCATAATTTAAAACAAAATGCATACAGTACATATGCCCTTATCTGATTATTTGTCCCGAGGCATGGTACTAGTACATGTCAAACTGTAGAATGCATTTACACAGGCAGAAAGCATTATGGGAGTAAACACTCAACACTGGCAATACTCTGTTGCATTATTTCTCTTGTTATGGAACAACGGATATAAATGAAAGAGCATTTAATTATAAGGATAAATATTAAAGTTTCAGATTTGTAATTGTTATATCTTCATTTAGCCTTTTTCATCGGTCATAGCATGTGTTCTTTTATTGCATAATAGTATTGTCAAAACAACAAAGCCAATGCACACGGAGGCACTCGAACACAGCAATTACAAATACAGAATTCAGTCACACTTTGCTGAAGAGGCTTACTATTTTAAGCGTAACCCTGTTTTATATTTATACTGCCAACCACGTCTTTACCTGCAAGCTGCCCACAACACACAAAGTCTGCTTCAGGTCATAAAGAATCCCTCCATACACCGTATAATGTGACAACATTCATTTGAATTTTTATCATCCAGATGTTTTCATCTCAGGGTGAATATTAACTATGAACGTCCAAAAGCCACATACATAATTGAATGAACTCGTAAAAAAAACATCAGGGAAATAACACAACAACACCAAATGAGATGCTGCTACTGTAGAAACCTGTAATAAATGGATGACTCATTGTACATAGTGAGTCAGAGGTTAGGATTGCCACCTTTCAGCAACAATAAATGTTATTGCTGGCTCCAGCATTCAACAGAGGCCTTAGTCTCTTACCACAAACCGTTTTTTGTGAACTTTGCTCAAACTTTTTTGCAGTCCAGCCATCTGGACCCCTGCGACCTGGCATGGAGACAGTTCAAAGGGTTGAGTATAACAAACTTAAAGTAACAACAGCGACAGAAGATCAAATCAAGTTCTGAGCAATTTCTTTTTGGGTGTGGATATCAGTCCAGGCTTGGGCAACTGGGCAACTTGCACAATTATTGGAAGGTGCATGAAAAGTTATATTTCTTGGAAGTCTGTTTGGGAACATACATCTCCAGGTTGTTAATTAACCCTCTACTAGTGGGAGAGAACAGAAAACTAAAATGTTGTCAGAATGACATCAATGTGGCAAAATATGACTTCCTGACAGGCTGGGGTGTACAAGTAGAAATATTCATAAGCTGCAAATAAAGCCAAAGTTTTAGAATTGAGGTCTGCCAATCTTGTGCTTTACTATGCTCTACAAATGCAGTAAAAGAAGATTCCCATTCACCAAAGCAGCACACTAATGGCGCATTTCCACTACAGCGCGGAGTGCGGCTTAAGCGTGCCATGCCGGGCCCATTTTTGGTTGCGTTTCCACTAGGCGAAGTTCCGGCTAGCGGGTACTTTTTCAGAGTTTTTAGTGAGAGAATCGCTGGCAACTACAACAAGATGAACATATTTGACTGTGATTTAATTGTAATACACGTTTCAAAATGATGCCGAAGTAACAACATACTGATACCGGTTAGTAAAAACCATGAATTAATGCTTTGACAAGTCTGCAGACAGACGGCAGGCGAAAAACCTTTTAAAATGCGTGTTTTCTGAATGGAGATTGGCTAAGCTAACGTTGTATATGCTCCGACTGTCCACACTCACAACAACGGTCTATACAGAAATAAATAAACCAGCGACTGTATTCGCCATGACACAGACAGTCTGTGGTTTGTACTTGTTTAACTTTTGTCTAGTTTCTGAACAGATAGGAGGAGCTGTGAGCTCTGAGGGCTAACAGCTAACAGCTGATGTTGTTTTTCTGTGGTTCTCATTGAAGATGACGTCACGGCTCCGCCTACACTGCGTTACTATAGTTACTACCCCAGTTCCTAAACTGTAATGGAAATGCAACATAAAGTGAGCCTGGCCTACCAAGGCCTAACTATACCGTACTAAGCCGTGTGAGGCCCTGCAGTGGAAATGCGCCATAAGGTTCCTTGGGCTTTACCAGCCACAGTTGGTCACATTCACAGGTGGAAAAGCAGATGAGTGTTCTCCTGATTGCTCACTAAAGTTGTCTGCTATAGGTTTAAAGAAGCAGATTGTAACACAATGTGTCACAGATGTAGCAGATGGCCTACATTGTTCTTCAGGCCAACTGTAGAGCTATCTGTGACAAAGACTGCAGAGCAGAGGGAATTGGACACTCTGAGTTAGGGTAAAACTGGGGAACTTATGCAACAACATATGCCAAGACTGTGGGGGAGCATGACTCTCAACCCTCCACTAAGATTTATTGTGCATGTTGGTTCTTTAAGGTGCAGGTGCAGATTCTGCAGCCACATTCAGCTTTCCTCTCAAATATACTTTCTAAATGGCTCCTTGCATAAGTTGGTGGAGCTATCTCATCATGGATATAATACATGTTATAGGTTTAGGTAACAATTGTGGTAATGACTGACTCACCAATCTAGTACCTCATTCACACCGGTTCTTCGGTTTGGCTCTGGCTCTTTTCACACTGCCCAGAGTCCGACTGGTGCTGCGTCATGACATAACCGTTTGCGTGCCTGCTTCATAAAGCCAAAGCGCGCGGAAACCCCTCACAGCTGACACAGACAACAACAACAATGGCCGATTGTGCTCCAGCTTCCTCTGTGCCTCTTCAGAAGACCAGATTCCCAGTAGGTAGCTGGTCTCTTCAGTGGACCACTGCTGCTTGTTAAGTTTCTCCATCGTTGTGTACAAACTGGATAAAACGCCGGCTTTTTGTTGTTGTTCAGGAGTTGATCCCGCCCCTGCACACGCCCCCGCCTCGACGTAAGCGTGGCGTATGCGGTGCTTTTGCTCTGGCCGGACAATTTTTTGGTGCTCGAAATGAACCGGATTCCGGAGCTAAGAGGCTGCTCCGCTGCGGTGTGAACAGGAAAACCCGGTGCTTTTCAAGCTCCAGCTCCGAACCGGCCCTGAAACACCGTTGGTGTGAACGAGGTATAAACGGACCTTCTTCCTACACAAGTTTGTCCCTTCATAATATTATCACACAACTTCCTATTTTGCTCCCATCATAATTGGTACTGTTCCTACAGTAGATAGCTTTATCACACGCGGACCAAAAAAAGATCAATGTGGTATGCCCCTTCCACATCTATTAACTAAACCTTTCTCTTGGTGTTACATTCGTGGAGCACCAGGTGATTGGAAAGCTTCAGCAGAAGCCACTCTCAACCAATTTGTGCACACTTCATAACACAAGTAGCGAAGGAAAGGTCTAACAGATTAGGTGTTAAAAATCAAATGTATTGGTTTATTGTGCCCCCTCCCCCTCTTTAACTCTGTACTAGACCCAAGTCAATTAGTAGAAGTTACAAATAGATCCAAAGCAACACTTGAATAAAGTATAACCACTTACTGTAAGGGTCATACTGCTGCTTCAAGGTGTGTGGGTGTACTTTAGTCCACTCTGTATATGTTGTAAAATGGTGAATAAGAGTACAGCTGGTGGAGTATTTAAAAAAAGAGATGAACACTGGTATGACGCACGTTCACACAGAGCAGAATCAGTGGTGCTGTGAAATATTTGCTTCATTTTTTCACGTTTTAAATTCACACTGTTGATGATGCCACTTCTATTAAAATTGGTAATGATTTCCTCTCATTTTTGTATATAAAACCATTCCATGTTATTAAGCATAGACTCGAGCAAACTGAAGTATCATGTGCTGAGGTGCAGATGTTAGACAATAAGACATGGAGCTCTGTACATGAGATCTCTATACCTGTGGGGATCCCCAGCTCCAATCGCTCATAGCTTGCCGTCATGCTGACAGCTGTAGCTGCACCGACTCCCCACCTGCCTACACTAATATATACATTACGCTCGATAAGTTGAAGTAAGGGAACAGAATGTACATTGCATGGTTTTCCCTGATGCAATTAAAGACTGCTAAACCATGAGCAGTGGCCTAGTCTGCTCCATAACCATGAAGCGGAATATTAGATTTCCCAGCTCCCCCTGCTTGAACACTGTGATAGTGATAAGGAGATGGGAAACTCCCAGCAGGAGACCTCGGATCAAGAACAGTGTGTACCCAGCCTCGCTTAGGGACCAAGACGGGATATAACTACAATGTTATGACTTTATCATAGTCATTACAATTACATTTTTACATGTTTAAAATTAAATTAGGAGACTGTAGGTTGGCCATTGCCTGTGTGTTGTGCTGAACATATCAGTTTGCTAATAGTATTTTGAGTCACACTGAGGAGTCCCTTTTTTTTATTTCCCAGTTCAGACACTTTTACAATTACGCATTGGTGGGCGAGTGGTTAGGGCACATATTGCATGGCAGCACATTTCCTGAGCACTGAGTCCCTGGCTTTTATTACCGGCTGGCTGGACCATTTGCTTTGTGTAATGTCATAAAGTCATTGGTATAACTGCCGGTTATAAAACTGCCATGGAAGATTATCTGTATCCCTTTGTGACAAAGTTTTATTCACAATAATCTTTTTGAAAATTGAAAAAGAAGCCTTTTTTTTTCAATGCAGTTGCAGAACTTCAAAATCCTAATGCTGACAAATGACTGAATATGGGGCCATTAACTGCAATACAATCTACTTACCTACTAATACAAAGCAATGTACAACATGTTCGTGTCAACCATGAACATGTTGTACATTGCTTTGTATTAGTAGGCAAGTCTTATTTGTCTTTTGACATTTTCAATCAGGTTTGTTTCTTTTGATTTGCAGTTTGCTAAATCATTCCTGTAGTACCCTAAAAGTAATGTAAGATCTTCTTTGATCTTGAGTTTCATGGCAAGTGAATACTATAGACAAAGTCAAATGTAATATATAGTCGATATGGTAGTCTTCATTGATTGGATATACATGATGTTATTCATTTGGAGTCTTGTAGAGGGTTTTTAAAGGATAGGACAAGACTACTCATCTGGTAAATAGGAATCTAAAAGGCAGATGTGTTGATAGACTGAAGCCAATTAGACATGATATGCAAAAGGTCTCAGAAATTTACATTTTCTTCCATCAAGCGACAGATCAGAAGGGGAACGAAGACCAAAGGCACGCACTGTATTCACTCAACACTGCAGCATGCATAATGTGAAGTCTGAATTCGATAGAAACATTGTCTCGGAGGTCTGCATCAATGGCAAAGAATTGGAAACTCTCTACCATACATAATGACTTCTAGCCTTAAGTGTTTTTTTTTTTGGAGGGGGCTTTAATTCTGTCTAGATGTATTCAAATAATCAATCTAATTATGAACCATCCATTTGCACAGGGAGGAAAAAAAAAACACATCAATGGGATTTTGAAAACATATTTACAGAGGCTGAGTCAGGGAGCGTATCTGCAAATATTGGATTTTTCTGTGAAGGGAGCAAATGGGTCAGGGTAACATTAGACACAGGGAAAACAATGACAGAGCGACACCAAGAAAGACAGAAATCTGATAAATAAGAAAAGCAATAAGTTGGATATCAATAAAGTGGATAAAGAAAGTACAATAATACAAACATATGCACACACACAAGTAACCACATTAAATAGCTTGAATAAATATTTCAAACAATGCACTGTAGTATCACACGGCAGTCGCTTGGGAACTGTTAACCATCCCAAAGTGTTGTCATGGCGTGCTGATAGCATTATGTCATGCTGGAGGAATAAAGTAATCTCATTAGGAATCTAGTGTGGTGTAAAGAAGCAAACCGGCATGCATGAGGTGCTGTGGCTGGGAGACTCATTGAACATGTTCTATTCATGTGTAATGTATATTGTATTATTGTAAGTATTAATTCATTATGTCTTTGTTGCAGCTCGTGAATGTAAGGCTGATTTAATTACTTTATTTAATGCCGCAAGCTTGTGAATAAACTCCTTTAATGGTAGATAATCATTTATTTGTCGATTAAATTATCTATAATTCAGCTAAATATGCAAACAAGTAACTACTGAGTTGAATAGTTGAACACATAGCTAGGTGAAATGTCCACGGTTTTATAGTAGAATAAAGTTGAGAATATCAAAATAGTCCCACAATTGTATGCAAGTATCAAATTTGAGTAAATATATGTACCGGTAGTTACCTTGCACAGCTGAGATGTCATCTATGCTGTTGAAGCACCTCCATAGGGTGAAGAAAATATTGTTTATTTGTTGAAGACTATATTTACAAGTCAAAAGGGTCTACTGCATCATGTCAAGATTGACGTTTTCAATAGTTAAACTTGATAAATATTTAAGTTGTCTCCCTTCTACATTTCACCTTCATAATTAAGTGTAGGATCCTTTGAGAAAATGATAGGCTATCATGGCTATTACCTGAATTCATTGTGACAGGCTTCACTGCTTCGCATAATAATCACCACTGAGGTGCAGTCAGCTTACATTTATTCATAAAACCCATTTAACACATTTGTCTCAACGTATTTCACAAAGAAGACAGTGAAAATGAGTTGTTGGTGAGTGCTGTAGAAAACAGTGAACAGGTCAATGAATTCAGGAATTAAATGACATACTAACAAAAGGAGCCAAAGGTTCCTAAAACAACAACATGTAATGGCTACATGACAACTGTACTAAAGAGCCCTGGAGTGAGTGGGACTGATTTGCACATGGACACCAACACACACATATACAGACCGCACACACACTGCGAATGGACTGTTTTTCCCCTGGAGCTTAACAAAACTCCACATGTGGTGGACGGCTTTGTCTAAAATGCATTGTGGATATGTATGGGCGGACATTTTTAGCATGAATGCTTGCTGGAGGAAACACATACTGCTGTATTGTAGATTTACACAAAATGAAGCAGCTGGACAGACGGGTACACTGAACAGAACATGCCTCTTGTAAAAATACGACAGATATTGACACCCCATAAGAATCACTTGTGGGCAAATAAAACCATTTTCAAAGCTTTTAGGTTTCAAAGCAGTAGAGTATACTAAAGGTATGGCTTGTGCACAACTCAACAATATATGGCAACTGGCACCGAAAGTGATATGCACATGTGGGAGAGTAGCAATTAGAGGCACAGTGGAGTGCAGAGCCAATGTAGCCAGATAAAGAGCCCCTTTGCCAACACTTTTCAAGCTGTAATTACGTGTAATTGTCATTCTTTTTGTGTGGTTTCTGAGCTGCTCTCAGCACGGCGTTCCTCTCAAATGAGTCCTGTGGGGCTCACCTTCACATTCCCTGCTCAGCACTTTCACACCACACCCACTGATGGCCTGCTTCAGCTCATTATTGTGGAGCCATGTATGGTTGGGTCTTCAGGCCTACAAACCCACAACTGCTGCCACCCCGAACCCCATCAGTTTCTTGTAATTACATTTCAGAATTTGCATTAAAGAGACTGTCACCACTGAGCATGATAAATGTACAGAAATATTGAGCCTATCACATTTTTGCAGAGACACACTCATACAGGGGTACAAGGACAAGCGCATAAGAATGCTATAGCAGCAACGTGGGGCTGTGCTGTGCTTTGAGCTAAGGCTAACATCAGTAAAGTAACTATGACAATGCTAACAGGCTGGTGTTAAAATACAGTAAAATGTTTACCGGCAAAAGCCTGGACATGGTTTCCATTTTATAAGGTACAATTGTAAAATGTAATGCAATCTGGTACGACAACCTACTGTCTGAGTGTAGTGAAGCCTATAAAGTGGACTGTTGGATTAAGAGAGCTGCAGCTCCCTCTGGGAGTGTGGCCAGACTCAAACCATTGGTCTTGGCTGTGTTAAGCCTCTGGAAGGAGCCATAGTCTGTGCAGGAGGTTCAATGGTATCAACTTGATAGCTGGGGGCACCTCTGTGCATTATAATTGGATATAGGAACTGAACTATCTCCTTTTCAAGAGTTCTCCAGGGCAAAAGGCACCATGTCAATGTGACGATATTCACGAATCCCCAATAGGACATGAGATGACATCATTTTGCAAGCACTAAACAACACAATCTCGCCTCTGTGGGCATCTCTCTGCAACATGCAACAAGTGTATACAAATGATGTAGTGACCAATTCAGGCGAATTGTGAAACATTGTGAGATTTTTCAAGGCCATGGCAGTTTGTCAAAGTGACAGCATGCAAATTATTTTGGCACAGTCACATTGAAAATAGACCTTATTATCTACTCATACTTTAAATCCAAGTTCAAGAGTGCAAAACTAAACATTTTAATGCAAACTATAGTATAATTAAATAAGCTATGGTATTTAAGATACATGCTATCATAGCACCATTGAGCATTGATGATTTCTTGAGCTGTAGTTCATTCTTTGTCAACAACTTTATGTTTTCTATCTGTTCGGTACTTCGGGAGCATTTACACAATCACACACCTGGGAGACGTCTGTACCTAACACGATTGATATGTCACCTCAGACTGGCAGCTGAGTAAAGGCTTTGCCAGATTATTTACTCGTTTTCTTCCCCATGTTACTCCCTTCGGGGATGTCTCATGCAGAGAATTGGAATTTCAAATTTCCACTTTTGATGACATTTGTGCTGAGGGCTTTGACATAATGTTTTCTCAGTTGAATAAATACGTAAATAAAAACCACCATGTAATTTTGGATTAAACAAATGAATGACTCCATTAACTAAAACTTGGTTTGCTTTTTAATGAATTCATGTGAGAAGATTGCAATATTGGTTGTACTCGTTTACTGAACCTGTGAAGGCTATGTTAAGTGTTTCAAATCTTTAGTTAACAGTTGAACTATGGTGTTTCAGATATGCTGACTTATGTGCATCCTATTCCCCAATTCCTGTGGTTTAGATATCTGCAGCAGAAAAAGAAAAGCAGAGAGTGCTATAAATCAAGAACTGAAAAAGCCCCGAGTTGTGGCAGAGCTAGATCCTGGTGGTGTGAACATTGAGTTTGTTCCACCATGATGCCACCCTGCGAGGCCCCAGGTGGATGCCTTGGGTTTTTCTCTGCAGATCAGGGTTTCTTTCATGCCATCTGCTCCTGGCTTCAGGACATGGCATTCATGCAGGGCACAGAGAAGGCATGGCTCCTGCACCCTCGCTCCAAAGAGGCTGGAAGCTTTCACTCTGAGTGAACAAACCTCAGGTCAGATGGCTACCACAGCAAACAGACATGGCTTTAATAGCAACAATAAGCACGTCATCCTCTACCCAGTCACGGATACGCTATTTATTTCTGTCGCTGTGAGCAACAACATTGCAGTTATTTGTATACGGGCCACTTTGAGGAGACTGCCAACACCAACTATGCAGATATAGTGCCAACAAGATTTCTTTGAATACTGTTCAAGACATAGGTGCATTGTTTATTCACAGTGCAGATTGCATGTGTTACACCATCTGCCACCATCAGATTCTAATCAGAAGTGATAGAGCATTTCCACATTTAAATATCACCTACAACAAAATATTGGTGATAAAACAAGCGGGGAAAAACATATTCCGTAAAAACATCAGCAAGGACAGTCCATTTCTCAAAACCAACAATAAGACGACACAGCATCAGGTTTCAATTTAATCAGATGGTTAGGACACAGAAGTAGGAAGGCCGCCAGCTACTTGTGTTTCTGCATCTACAGCTCAGCTTGAGTCCCTCTAATCTGGAGGAAATCAAAGATTAGCATTTTAGAGAGGTTTGCATTTGCCTCAAAGACCGCTGACTCAGATGTTCCCCAGCCCTCCATAGCACTCCAGAGACAAATCTGTCTGGCACATTTCATATTCCCCACTACAAATAACAAAAACATTTTTCCAGAGAATGTAGGTTGATGCTGACATGTGCCAAAGTTGAATGGATGGGGACAACAGCTCTTTGATAACAGGGGCGTGGCCGATAGAGCGATTGACTGTGTATTGAACATTTCAATGTAATCATTCTTTACAGGAGAACATTTCAGCACTACTTCGTCATGTGGAACAAATTGCCCAGTCCTCTATTTCTCTGGCAAATTCATATTTATCACTCTGAAATTGTTAAGAATTAAGAGTACAAAGAATGTGCTAGCATCGCCCTGACAGGATCAACTCACAGCTCAATGTAGTTTTACTGCTGAGATCAAGCTGACCTAGATTCCATTATTTCAAAATTCTGCTGATTTTCCAGCGGCAGGTAATTAAAGCGTGATTCTTCCACCTTGTTCAACGGGGCCCTGGATGTTTCGGAGTTGGCTGCTGAGTCAGATGGGGTGGCGCTATGCGGCTAACAGAGATCTAGGGGCACATCTCAGTGCTGCTGCCTTTAGTGTGTGTGCCAGATGCCTGCCAGAGGCCCAGCCTCATTAGCTGAATTACAGAGATCAAACAGAGAGGCCGAGGAGCAGAAGAAAGAGAATCCGCTGTCCCTCTCCAAGAGGATGGGATGAAAGACACGCAGATAGTGTAGTGGGGGCAGCAGAAGACATTGTGTAACTGGCTCAGAGTTCGAAGGGTGGGTTCTTTGATTCCCTGTCTGCGATAAATGAAAATTGTGTATCACTTTGATGGGCCTGCACGTCTGTTGACATTCTAGTCTGCTTACTGATGTCCTGTGGAGTGAGAATATCAGCCCTATTGTGTCTTTGACTGTTAGCCTTCGGCATGTTTTCTAAGAGAGTGATTGATACATACATAAACAACGTCTATTTGAAGTTTTGAAAATACGGCTGTGTGTTTCAGTGGAAATCCTGACCTTGTTCATAAAATGATCCATTTTGCATAAGGTTGTGCAAGAATATCACTCAGAAAATGCGCTGAGTACAAAACAGTTAAACGGAAACGGTAACACACACTCTGGTATCTGCTTAAGCAATTCTACCCAAAGACTCAAATCAATTCCAGCTCATACATACCATTTCCTTAAATACATGGATGAAAAATAACATGAACGAAATTTGCATATAAACATTTTATATCCCACACTTTTTTGTCAGAGAGACAGGGTCTTAGACTCTCAGACAACTCTTAGCTTTATACATGCCAGTGTAACGAGCATGAAATGTGTCCTTTATTCTTTCGCCCAACAGAGATCTTTCCCTACAATCATAAGGTCAAAACAGAATGGAAATGTTGTATTATCCAAAGTTATTTATAGCATCCCTATCTAATTTAGTCCTGAGTTAGACTACCTTTTGAGAAATATCCTAATTTACTCACTTCTTATGTATCTAGCTTTGGACTCACCATTCAAATGATTCCCAAATTAAAACATGCATAGTTTATCAGCTGATAATTAAGACAGATACAGTGAACACTGATTAAAGATCAATGAGTGCAAAGTGTATATCATTACATTACATGTTACTTGTTACATACTCAATACTGTGGGCAATCCCCACAGGAGCAATTTGGGGTGAAGTGTCTACATGTAACAGTGGTAACAATCAACATCGGCACCTCTATTGTTTCCCGACTCAGACTGCAAGGAATCTGGGTGTGACCCTAGATAACAAACTGCCCTTCACTGCAAACATCGCTGCTACAACCCGCTGCTGCAGATACACGCTTTACAACATCAGGAGGATACGTCCCCTCCTGACCCAGAAAGCGACGCAGGTTCTGGTCCAGGCTCTCGTCATCTCTCGCCTAGACTACTGCAACTCCCTCCTGGCTGGTCTACCTGCATGTGCCATCCGACCTCTGCAGCTCATCCAGAATGCAGCGGCTCGTCTGGTCTTCAACCTTCCTAAATTCTCCCACACCACGCCGCTCCTCCGCTCCCTTCACTGGCTTCCAGTAACTGCTAGAATCCACTTCAAGACACTGGTACTTGCGTACCATGCTGCGAATGGATCTGGCCCTTCCTACATCCAGGACATGGTTAAACCATACACCCCAGCACGTGCACTCCGCTCTGCATCAGCCAAACAGCTCGCTGCACCCGCACTGCGAGGGGGACCCAAGTTCCCATCAGCAAAAACACGTGGGTTTGCTACCCTGGCTCCAAAATGGTGGAATGAGCTCCCCATTGACATCAGGACAGCAGAAAGCTTACACATCTTCCGGCGCAGACTGAAAACACATCTCTTTCGACTCCACTTCGAGCGATAGAATTACTAACAAAGCACTTATATACTAATAAAGGGCTGGCTTATCTAAAGCCAGTTGAGTAGCACTTGAAATGTTTTAGCTTTATGAAACCTGATATGCTTATATGATTCTGTTTTCTTGAAGTTTGTATCTTGTTGGTCGAACGCACTGATTGTAAGTCCCTTTGGATAAAAGCGTCAGCTAAATGTAATGTAATGTAATGTGTCTTGCCCAGGGACACAACGACATGCTGTGGGGTTTGAACCTGTGCCCCCCTGATCCGAACACCAACCCACTGCGCCACACGCCTCCCTATCAATAATTATTGCCATGCAGTTGGATTATGAATACACCAAAGCACTTCATCATGAGGGCGAGTTATGAGCAGATCCACTTTATTGTGAGCATGTATTGATTTTATCATCATATTAATCTGTAAAAGTGTGACTATTCGTGATAATACTATGATGTGCTGGATGCATGCCTCTCAGGCACGGTTGCATGCAGGCCATGAGTCAATTACTTTGAAATAGTTGATGCTCTCTATCTCATCTGATTCCGCACATTACACTACAGTACGCAATCAAATAGAAACTTCATGGACCCCCAAGATTGTTCAACTGAAGCTGCGTTGAAATTGCAGAGATTTCCAGTGTATTTCCGGTACTGGTCGTGAGGTAGCGAGGCTTACTTGAGCAGCAGAGGGGGCAGGAGTGGATCTGATGAGGAATTTCATTAGGGCGAGACAGAAGAGATGCTGGTCCAGAATTAAAAGCAAGGGGTGAAAAGCCCACTGGACTGCATCATCACTTGTGGTGTTGACAGCCTTAAGTTAGAATATCTTACCAATATAGACACTTCCCTAATTATATCCTCACTTGCTTTTAGAAAGTTAATTGATGAGATAATTGGGTGGTGGTGGGGGTCTCTGGCTAATTACTTCTTTGGAGGGATTTTAGACACGGTATGGGAAATTACTTTTAGAGGCTCTGATGCAGAGAAACCATAAAATCAATTGATGGATTGTTTTTAGAAAATGTGCAAGCACATCAGAATTAAAAGTATCAAAGTGATCTGAAGTCACTCAACAGAAAGTAACTATCTCCAAGTTCTAAACTAAACTAAACGGGAACATTTTAATACATGATAAATTATGCATGCTGCAAAATAGTGTTTTTAGTCACGGTAGCGGTTCTATAGTATAGATAGCAATGTCTGCCATTGTCTCAACCTTTTTGATTCCAAATCCAAACATCTTTTGAATGGCAATGGCATTATTGCAGACAACAATTTTGCCCAGTGGATGAAGCCCACTGGCTGATCGTCTTCCTCCGCAGGCTGAGGAGGTTCAACATGGACTCCAGGATACTCTGCAACTTCTACAGGTGCACCATAGAGAGTATCCTGACTGGCTGCATCACGGCCTGGTACGGCAGCTGCACCGCCCTCAACCGTAAGGCTTTACAGAGGGTGGTGAGAACTGCACAGAACAGCTGCCATCCATGGAGGACCTTTACTCACAGCGGCTCAGGAAGAAAGCCCTCCAGATTATAAAAGACCCCCATCACCCCAGCCACAAACTGTTCAGTCTGCTGCCGTCTGGCAAAAGCTAGATACATAAGAAGTGAGTAAATTAGGATATTTCTCAAAAGTCCATAACATTAATCTGTTTACAACTTATATATATATATCAATATTCCTATTACTTGCATATAGACTATTCTGCAATATTTGTATTTATAATATATTTAATAATCAAAACCAGCAGCACGTTATAAGGTGAACATGGTAAACATGATACCTGCCTGTTGCTAAGCTAATATTAGCATCTCACTATAACCACCACTGTGCCTAAGTACTGCCTTGAGACGGTGCGAGCTCAGATTTGACCCTCGTTAAAACCTGGAAAACCTAAAAAAGAAATTGCTACACAAAGATAACAGAGGTTTTGCACCTTTACAAAGTGTGTGTTGTTTGTGAGTATTAAAGAAGTGTCTTACTGATGTGAACAGTACTACACAAAACATTAAGTACGATTCTTTGAAATGCGTTTTTTGGCACAATTGTTTTCAGTCCTTCAAAAAGTAAAACCTAAATGTTTTACCTTTTAATGTTTACTTCAGAAACACTTCATTACCTATATTCTTCATTTAAATAAAGATAAGCATATGAGGGTGTCACATATATATACAGACTAGAGATGAGATGAAACCACTCTGAACACTTCAATTGTATTCAAAGGAAGCTCCAGACAAGAAGTCTCCGCATGGATTTACTGTCCCCGGGGAAAGGGACAGACTCCATTCCAATCTCCTTTCTCATTTTATCCCCCGAAAGGTGTTGGCATTGCTTTGCATCTAAAGTGCCTTGGAAATGATCAGTGTTACAAGACTTGACATTAAGAGACAGAACTTTAAGATCGCATTAAAGACCATCAAAGGAAAGGGACAATTAAGAAAAAAAGGTTTCCTGTGATAAAAGCTGATGTGAAACAAATTCATTTAAATAGCATGTTACTGCAGGGAATATTAAAGTCTGATCTTGGTGAGTAGTAACTAGTCAATACGAAGCTGTTCTAATGTTCTCTAAACTAGGTCACACATCAGATCAGCAAACTAAGCATACTTAGTCAGAAACCTTTAAAAAAGCTTGAGACTCCCAAACCAATCACGCTGTAGCGAAGGCACTGCATGCTTGTTATCTTTGCTAATTCGTAACTCACATAATACATGGAAAAAAAAGATTAGATCTTTAGTCATCTGACAGTCTTTTCATCCCATGATCCATCATGCCAGAAGTCTATTAGTACAGTGTCTTGATAAGAGAAAATAGGTCAAAACATTATGGCAAAACACAGCTAGCACTGTTCAAAATGTCAAATGCCGCACCTGATTTTAAAACTATTTTTAAGACTAGTTAAGTAAAGTTGTATCAGTCTAAGCAGTCATTCAAATAGTCGGTCTGTGCCTTTCGCAGATCTCTGCATAGTTATGCCAATAAGCATATTAAGGAAATGCAAATGAACCGGCATGCTTCCTTACCTAAGGCAATGCAGCCTGCTAAGTTTCAACACAGCAACCAAAGCGGAACTGCTGCTCTCTCTCCCTCGTGAACAACGGCAGCCCACGGCAGCATGAACCAAGCAGTAAACCAAAATATGGTCACAACAACCCCCACCACTGCTTGTTGCTCAGCAGTAGCCACAGAATTAGCTTAGCATCACGTCTATCTTGTAAAAAAAAGAGTCCCTTAACAGTTGCGTGTGCTGGCTCATTATTCCCAGTGTTATAAATAAAAGATCAATATCCCCTTCATAAACATTACTCATGTTTTCCAAGAGAAGAAATCACCATATTGGAAAAAACATACTTTGCCAATCGGTTTATTTCTTTTTATTGCAGAGCTCACTTTGAATTCTTTTTACTAAGTAATTCAGGTGTCACACTCTAGGGTTCATGAAGGTGTGTATACAACATTTTTTATTTTTGTACCATACAACAGTAAAGTTATAATGTGGACCAAAAAGACAGACACACATTTCCATTCATATTGCCAAGAATGGTTACAAAAGATGTACCGGTAATCCTTTAACATAACAAACCAAGGCAGAACACAGAAATTGTTTGCATTCAATATGCTTTTACATTTAGAAGGGGGTGCTGAGTAAATGTACCACTATGTGTGGCCTTGAAGCTGTCCTCAGAACAGCAGATAGGTCACATCCCTATCACGGCATGAAGCCACATTTTTCACCAGCCAGTCATCCATATTTGCATAACCTCCTTATTTTTCATGGGAAACTTATATCAAAGGTTTCTAAGAACGTTTTGCTTCAACATATCTGTGACTAGGAGAGAGAGAGGAAGAGAGAGAAGGGCTGACTAAAAGGAACAGGGACAGTGTTTTACTCGAGACCAATTGTTTATATTCTTTATAGCATAAAAGTTTTATTTTTTAAATTCTTAATTGAAATGTATAACAGGCAGATCAGTCAAACTCATTCAACATGCACAATTATTATTGATTGAAAAATCACTCTTTCAAATATCAGAAGGAATGCTAAAGTAGTTAGTGATTACTTAATTATTCTTTCTTCATGCAATGAGATTAAAAAAACGTTGTGATCCTAACAGTAATTAACTGCACGTCTTTTCATTGCAGTACAACTGATCCCTCCGTGGATTGTGAGTTTCAGGAGGATTAGATGTACACGGACATTTGAAAATGCACTTTTAAAAATATCGTCAATAATCCTCAACACGCAAACAACCTGAGTTTTGAACAGTTGAACCATGTTTGACTTTATTACTAATAAATCACATTTTGCCATTAGTTCCACATATAAAGCAGTGGGTAACTGGCGGTGGTAATGAAGAACACAATTGCCAAAGGTGTGACAAAGGTAATGCTCAGTGTGATGCTGAACTGACTTTGTTTCACAACCAAGAGCCATTCAGCCATACAATGATCGTATGAGATGCTCTAATGGCCAGTAACCCATTATATATATTTTTGCCCATTGAACTCTGGCTGCCCATCATAATCATTACCACTGTTCTATTCCCATCACATTTATTGGAAATCGGAATTAGTTGCAGACAATTTAAACACATTAAGTTAAATTATCTACAGCATGGAGGAATTATCCTCCACTCACTTTAAAGACACAATTACATATAGTTCATGTTGAATTGTACCCAACAGTAGGACATTCAAACGGACACAATGGTTGTCAACTTAATGCAAAAGTAATTTGCTGTTTGATGGGCATGCCAACTACCAAACTGCAAAAAAGGAGAAATAAAATATTTACAAGCTTTGTTCTGGCAGAATCAATTATGAAGCCATGTATTATTAACTAGAAATGTATCATAACCAGACAAACGGGCTTCAACAGTGATTTGCCATAATGAAAATGTCAGTCTGCTAGCTGGATAACTAACATTTGTTATCTAGATGTTATTATTCACACACCCAATAGTAAGAGCAACACATGTTTGTATGGAGTCGGGTTTCTTGGATATTGGCAAATGTAATATAATTCAAAGTGTTTACCTCAGATTTCTGGACTTTACCAACTCCTGAAGGAAATATCTAGCTTTTTAGTTGTTAATCCTTGACCTTGTATGTAAACAATGTGATATCAAGCTCTATAATGATACATTATTGAACTACTGTACTTGATCATTTGAGATTGAAAACAACTGTTGATTTACCACCAGTCCCATTTTAAAATTGCCACCAGAAGTGTACATGTCAAAAATAAATCCCTATGGTCAAGGTGTCCATCACTTGTTTCATCAGTTAGCTCCTAAAGTTCTGAACTTCTTTAAAAAAAAATCCTGCAATCCAGATTCATCACAGTTTAATACACAGTATGGGACTCCATTGATCTTGAAGTCTGTAAGGTGTGTCACCATCTGGAGTTCACCCAGAGGCATTTGCAGCAGGCAGAGCTTGAGGCTTACACATGCTAAGACTTTTCATATTGCTCTTTTCCTCTTTTGGAAAAAGACTGACAACTACCCCTTTGATTTCAAATACAAAGGACAAAACCATTCCTCCACTTGCCCAGCCTATGCTGTTCAACAGAGTTTCTGAGGGTTTGGGCTTGTTGGCCTGACAGAACATTTCTTTCAATTCAAAATTCCATTACGAAATATTAAAGTGTTTTATAATCCATAATAATGAATGCATATAAACCATTAAACGGGAGTCACTAATTAATGGCATTTGTTTTACTATTTCAGGAGAAAAATGTTGTCAAGATTGAGAAACTAATGTCGTTAGGTCTCGGATAAATCCAAACAAAATGAAGAACATGTCAAAGCTATGACCCTAAAGACTTAACCCTCCTATTGTCTTCGTTAGTAGAGTGTATTTTCAAGGGATAATCTGCATAAATTAACCCTCCTATTGTCTTCGTTTCCCCCCCCCCCCTTACTTTGGTGTTCGCGGTCAGATTTCCACCGGTCTGTTAAAACTGCTATTATATTTACACCATAAACCATCAATCCAGCACCATATTTTCATATTAACACCTTTCAAACTGGCAAATATATTGTATCAGACCTACTGGTATAAAGAAAAACTGCAAGTAAAATATACAAAGAACAGACACTGAACATGTATTGCGTGTGCCAGGTGTGATCCGTGTGGGGGGATGGGCACATAAGATCGGGAAATGTGTCAAATTGTTCTGTGTGTGTTTGTGTGTGCCATGTGTGATTCACATGGGGGGATGGGCACATAAGGGGGGGGAACACATCTACAGTGTGTGTGTGTGTCTGTGTCTGTGTGTGTGTGTGTGTGTGTGTGTGTGTGTGTGTGTGTGTGTGTGTGTGTGTGTGTGTGTGTGTGTGTGCGTGCGTGTGCGTGTGCGTGTGTGTGTGTGTGTGTGTTTTATCTGATCCGGATGGTTACTAACACCATGGATGTTACAAAGTTGACTAAATCATCCAAAATTCAATGAAAGTGGTGATCAGCAATTTGATATGTTCAAATGTCTACTGTGAAGGATATCATAAAGCCTTAATGCAATCAAATCTAAAACTAAAAAGTTATGATTGATGAAAGTAGTAAATTGGTCAGATTTGACCCGAAGACAACAGGAGGGTTAAAAACTCAAATCTTCCTAATACTGAACACTATATCCAGTTCTTTTAAAACATGATACCGACAGACCTGCTGCGCTTTACAGTTGCAAAGCTGTAATCAGTTAAAAGTCACATGTACTGGTGAGTAGTGATGGACATCCCATATTGGCATAGAATGGGAGAAAAAACGCAAAAGTAAAAGAACAATAATATGGTTAAAGTCTTACAATGGCATATGTTCAACATCCCTTCAAATTCAATAAACTTAAGTTTCCTCTGTAAATAACTGATAGTCAGTTATTAAAACGTTCCTTACTTGTGAACAGTCTGCAAGTATTTAGAGTTCTTCAAATATTTTTTAAAAAACATTTTATTGTATAGAACAAGCACACTTTATAATTTGATGTATGCAAGTCATCTCTATAAACTGTCAACACATTATGTTTTTGGGGAAAAACTCAGCACTTTTATCTGAAAAATAGATTTTAGTTTGAGCTCATTCAATATGTAGTACTTGCATATTATAATACTAGTGAGCAATGCTGTCAAGGCCTCCCCTCTCTGTAGAGCCTATCATAATGAATTGCTGTAGGAGTTCTAGCTCCCGCATGAACAAAAGAGTTCATTTCAAATATCAGACGCTATTTAAAGCTTTTGCAATCCAGCAAGAAGTCCAGGTCTCCATTCAGAGCTCCATCACTTAATCTTTAATCTACTGTCCTCTGTCCCTGGAAATTTTCTTTTTTCCATGTCCATCAAGACCTTTGCTGAGCACTCACTATTCACAAAATCAATCTCATCAGTCCACACAAATGTAGGCATCCACAGACGAAATGAAGAGGTGTTTCTGAGGGAAAATAGAACAAGCTGACTTTTGCTGTATTTGGATTTGCTTCATAGCTTCCTTGCAAACTGTGAGGAGCAGACAACAGGACGATAATGCAGCCTGCATGTCACTGTGTCACACAGGCGGATAATGTTTCCAGAAATGCTTCTTCTTTCAGGTAGGTGATATCATTCATCCACTTCACCTTTTGAGCATGTGTTAGCTCTTTTTTCCTGATGAATGTTGCAAAACCTTGGACAGAGAACAAGGTATTATCTGAGATGTTGCCTTATTCCTGAAAATACAGCATCCGGCTCTTGGTCTAGAAACAAACAAACAAAACCACCATAAACTGAAAGCTAAGCAAAGGCCAAACAAACATATCCAACCAAATGTTTGCTAATGAGTTCTACCAGACCTCATGTATCACACAATACATTACCACATTGCTGCACCACAGCTTACCCGCCTGGTATCAGAGTCATGCTTTAAAACCAAACATTAACGCAGTTTTGCTGTCTGTCGTCATAAAATGCTATTCCCCAAATGAGCCGAGAAGATTAAACATTCGCAGTCTTTTGTCTGGGCTACAAACAGAACTGTTATTGAAGAAGAGGTTGAACAATCCCATGAAAGGTCCCTGTATAATTGCACCATGTTCTGAAAGTCTTGATCTCAGTACATGCTCGTGTTATCAGTGCTCTGTGTTCATGTGGTTGAGATGAGAACACAGCGAGCCTCAGATCTTGTAAAAATTGGTGACTAACAAAGATCTCGAAGATCAAGAGCTGTGGATGTATTCTTGACGACACCATTCAGTGATATGCAAATATAATTCCCTGCTTGGCGCAGTTTATTTTTTCTAGTGAGCTTGTGAGAATGATATGAGATGTATGCATGATGAAATATGTGCACAGTGCTGCAACAGAGGAAACATAATTCAGAGTACTCAGTAGGGAAAATGGTCGGTTTGGACTGGAAAGACCCCGCCACCCAGTGCAAAATCATCTTAATAATGAATACTAAATATATATATTTTCAAAATACACTCTGGTATGATAGGCAGAGGTTTTAGGAGCAGGATATCCAGTACAAGATGGCTCATTAAATTGCTGAAAAACGTAAAAGTGTGTGTTTAGTAGGGCTGAATGATTAATCGATTTGAATCGAAATTGCGATTTTAAATGATGCGATTATAAAATTGCAAAGTCTGCGATAGATTTTGTTCTTCTTGTGTGTCAGTCATCCACACCAATCAGAGGTGCTGTGCTCCACATGTACCAGCCATTGTTAACCAATCAGAAGTGGCCCATGATAGAAGGTGATAGACAGATTGATCCAATCACCTTCCAAGTATTTTTGAAAGTGCCCGCCCTTTTCCAAATGGCTTCCAATGGAGCTCTCCTAGATGGTTTGTTTCACCAAACCATCTGAGTCAGGTTAGTAATGCTCCATCACATGTTCTACATCTATTACAGGGTGAATCTGAAACTGAAGCTTGACTTTAAAGCAACCCAACGGAAGTTCATGTAAATGTAGTTCTTTCACTCGTAGCTCGGGCTGCGGGGGTGCTAGAGACGGGAGCATGTTGATGCGACCTTCCTAGCCGGAGATATGGCCGCATTTTACAATAAACTTCCGTTGGGTCGCTAAAAAACAAATATCGTAAATCAAATCGCAATATCTGTCAGAAAAATCGCAATTGGATTATTTCCCCAAAACCTGCAGCCCTAGTGTTTAGTGGTGTTAAAAAGGAAGTTATATCATTAAAATACATACATTCTCAATAAAGCAAGACGTTACATTTCTAAACCATGAAATTATGAACTAATAACACCCAAACATCCGTTATGGCCCTAATAGCCAGTTTTCTGAAAAGGTTCAGACTTTTAATTTCCCTTGTTCATGTTAAAACTGCGTATTAGTCGTATGTCAATAACGACTTCGAAACATGCAAAATGGGTTGTATATGTCATATGTATTTTATGGGTAAACCTTACATATACAATACAAGTATGTAAAACTTGGTCTTCGTTTTTTTGAAAGAAGAAATGAACCTTTTG
>NW_011358795.1:158865-184203 GCF_000735185.1 Notothenia coriiceps | reverse complement strand
GTGCTTTGCGGTGCCCCCACAAATAGAATCAAATTATGTGGGAAACACTTTAGTTCTCATGGCAGGCAGTATTTGAGTGTTACACCCCCCTATGACAACATAAAATGCCACTTCTTCAAAGGCACTAAAAGTGTGGTGCCCTCTAAACGTGATGTCTCTTCTCTAGGTGGCACCAACGTCGCACCTTGGCTCGTACCCTTGTTTGTAAAAAGTTGAGGCAGTGATGTTATTACAGTGTTGTATGCAGAAGAAGACACCACCGTTCACTTTTCCATTCTGTGGTTGGAGTGTTGGCTAAGAGCCTAGCATCCACTTACCAAAATAATTCTGTTAGTCCCCATTTTTACTGCTATGACAATCCTTGTTGTCTTTGAAGATGACGCCAAGCTTCAGTGTCCTTCATGCGTGTCAGTCCTTCCTCACACATCAATCTTGTCTTCATAATGGCATTACCCCTGCTGTGTTTTAAAAGGCTCTTGCTTCTTTTCTTAATATAGATCCTCTTCTCTAATGGCTCTTGAACAGTACGAGGACACTGGTCATTGACATCCATTTCCCTGTATGCTGTTGCCATCCTCGAGTCTAGGACTGTATGGACATGTATACATCGTTCTCTATATAGCCATCTTTGTTCATCTAAAGTAGGTGCATTTTAGGGAGTTTAAGCATTCCCATTCTGCTCTGAGGCCCAGCTGCTCCCCAGGTGATGGCTGTGTGTGTGTGTGTTCTGCATACAAACAAGCCTGTCTGTCTAAGAGACATGGTGTACAGTTCAACACAGCGCCCTGCTACTGTCAGAACACAGAGGCGCCTTTCCCTGCAATATGCAAACAGAGAAAAAGAACATGGAACTGTGTCTTAAGTGCATTTAGATTGCAAATGGGTCCTGGGGTTGTCGTAGAGTCTTTTTGAGGGCCAGCAGGGGTGCCCCGCACAACAGTGCATCATCAATGGGGCAAAGCTATGCATCCCACCACCCCTTGTCATCAGACTTGCATGGCCTGGCTTATGTATGTGCATATTTATTACCATTTGCATTTATTCATGAGTTTATTTGTTCCTTTTCTTGTCATGATAAACAGAGTTTTGGTGTTGGACTTGGCTGTAAATAATACACTGAAATTGGATCTTTTTAACCCACTTTATATAAAAACAAAATCATATTCATATTTAAAATAGCATTATTGTTTGTATTTTTTTTTTTTCGGATCCTATTTTTATCCTGACATGCTAAATATTCTAGATAGGGAACAGTTATGTGTATTTATCACTACATGTCGAGACTGCTGCTGTCCTTGGCTTGAAAACATGTGGGCATGTCTGGGATTTGAACTCAGAGTAAGATATTTTTAAAAAGCCCAACCATGAAACTCCATTGCACTAATCTATGGGAACTAAAACCAAACAATGAAGCGGCCAGTAATGAATTAGACTCTGTCCATAAGGCAAATCAACTTTCAGCCACTCATATAAGGCAGAGATTGACCCAATTACGGAAAGCCTTTATGACCAAACTCAGTGGTAAACCTCCTAAAGAAAGTAAAGCTAGGAAATCATTACAAAAACGACACCGTTTTTTCTTACAGCTTCTCCACAAATGTTTCACTGTTGATACTCTCACTAGGCACCATGCCATCTCCTGTCTGGTAACAGCAATGGTCAGGTAAGGTAATGTGCAACAATTAAAGATTAGTGGGATTTTACAACTGTTGGGAAATATTGCCACACTGCAGGTGTACAACATATGTATAAAAAGGCAATTGGTATTCAATTGAAATGTTAAAGAAACATTTAAAAGATGTGATCTGCACAATGATCATTGCACTAAACCAGGGAATTCAGCATGACAGCAGTAGCAGCAGCAGCAATGTGAAGTGACAGAGCTTCCCAACACATTTTTTCAATTGAATGATTGGCAGTCCGTCTATCCCACTGGTTACAAAATGTGAGATAATTGAACTTCTATGCAGCAGCACAAGTGTAGCTTAGTACAAAGTTTCAACTGTTACACGTCTGCTGCTAACATTAGCTCCATTAATCCTCTCCCAGTCAAACATCCTAAGCCCAGGATATATGAGCAGACCCAGTAGGAAAGAAAAAAGGCGTATAACAGCTCTGAATACTGCTCTTCAAACTAGGAATTAGTAGTAATGGAAATAATTAGACTATTTGCCCACAAATCACAAAGTGTAGGCTGTTAACACAAAAGGGCTAAACTACCCACACTTGTGTTCCCAAGGGACACAACAAACAAAAGTGCCTCTGGGCTATAGTGTGCCACCAGCCAACGTTGAACAAAGAGGGCTTCTTTTAAATCCTCTTAAGAGCTGAAATAGTATTTTCTCAATATTTCAAATGGCCATTTACCGCTGTATCTGTCCATGTCAGAAGACATATGACATTAGTGATTTTATTTGAATTTAAAATCTGTAGCTCTCATGTGTCAGACATATTAGCATGATGGTTGCTAAATGCTAGCCAGAACAATACTTGCATTTAACAGACTTTGATAGTAGTCAACACACATTTGAATTCATCTAAATCACTTAGGTTGATCCTTTTGTTAATTTCCCACAATGATAGTTTTGCAGGTATTTCTCTATAAAAATAACATTCCCACTATAGCCTACTCAGCTGATCTTTGTGCAAAGTGCTTAGTGATTTAAGTAAGCTAAAACTGTAAACTGAGGCAATGCACATCTGAATGTCAGCATCGTAATTGTTAGCATTGTTACAAATCTAAACTTTAAACACCACATTGAAGTTCTAACTGAGAAATAAAAATGCACTCTTGGCTTCCTTTACAGTCTTAAATGTTGCTTTTCAACTTCTTCCCGTAAAAGGTTGGTCTCTGGCTTATTCCTATTCCAGCTTGACTACGGTGATACAATCTATAGATTTGCCTGTCCCACTGTTTTGGCCAAACTTGACCCACTCTACCTACTCTAATCTAAAATAGATTTATATTGTGCAATTTTCCAAACTCACATTGGTTTCTCATACAGCATCTCTGTATAGTATGTGTATTCACTCTCTGTCCTAAACGGCTTGTTGGAGCTCCTGCCCCCCCCTGTGAGCCCAGTGGCCGCCTGCGAAACAGCGAGACACAGCAAAACCCAGCCCGAAACACACACACACCCGCAGCCTGGCTGGGAGTTTGTGTGTGTGCTCAGGCTGAGTTCCGCGGTGTCTCACTGTCTCACTGACCCCACACCACACTGTCCCGCTCCTCGCAGCAGCGAGCCTCGCAATGTCCCGCCGAGTGTGTGTGTGTGTGTGTGTGTGTGTGTGTGTGTTTGAGGAAGTCCGTGGATTGTCCAAACGTAACGGCTCGGCGTACATTACGTTACGTTTGGACCAACCCGCGGACCTCCTTCACGATAGTGACGTATTTGGATCAATCTGCGGAGCCGTTACTTTACGTCACTATACCCAAATACGTCACTATACCCAAGAAGTAAACAATGGAAAAAGAGAAATCTCCAACGAGGCGTTCTGGGGCAGCATAGACAGGTATTTTCTGTGTTAGAGTTTTACTCGCTACAGGGTGTACTTTGAGGGTTTTTGACTCTGCAGACCGTTTACATGCCGAAAAAGCTACATAACACACAAGGGGACGGGTAATAACCAGAAAAGCATGACATGGGCCCTTTAATGTAAAAAGCCATTTTAGGTAGGCTAAGCTTCCACTGTACATATGTGCCAGATTTGCTCTAGTTTGTGACTCTTACCTCAAAACCAATGCCTGGATACGGTTCCAGGCACTTGCTGTGCGGACTGAGGCTGGAAAAATGAGTCTTTTTCATTATGGTCCTTGGTCTTGGAATGACCTTCAATCACGCCTTAAACTGACAGCACTTTTCCCTATAGCCTGTTTTAGATTGAAGTTGTCTGAGGTCCTTACCACCAGCTGCTCTTGCAGTAATAAGTAGTACCTTTCTTACAGTCCCAAATGTGCACAATGTAGTGACTGCTTTTTCGTTTTTGTTTTTTTTGTTTACTTAGTTGTGTTCTCTGTATTTTATATGTCTGTGTTATGTGTACAAATGTGTAATGTTGCTGCCTTCTTGGCCAGGTCAGCATTGTAAATGAAATTGTATCTCAAAGCTTTTTATCTGGTTAAATACAAAATAAAAATAGCACATACGATGTTGACTGCATTTAGATCAATGCTAACTTACAGCCGCAAAGAGCTGCTAGCATTGCTATACGTTTGTTTGGTATTGCAACATGCAAGTAGGACATACTAAAACACTATATTTGCTTGGAATTACGTTTGTTTTCCTTTAATAATTGTCACTCAGGATAAAGTAACTGTCAGGCTATTGACTGCTTGTTATCAACGTAAGGGTGATGGATATGTTCTTTGATTTAGACCTCAGGATACTTAAGGAACCTTTTAATCTCCTTTGTAAGAGGACACTGCCTATTTGATGTCGAAACAGAAGGCAGGTCAAAGCAACACAAAAATAAATAAAGTAGAAATTATTCTTTCAGTAGTTCACATCAAATAAAGCAGATCAAAGTCAAACATTAAGAACAGAAATCCATCTCTGAAGTTCTCCCCACTCTAACTGTGTATGATTCTCAGTCTGCCTGTGTGTGTTTCTTTTGTTATCTCAGTGAGGCTGAAAAGGAAATATCAAACAGATGTGTATTGTTGTTTGAAGATGTTTTATCTGTCACATGAAAGTGATCATATTTATTAAGAAATCCAAAAATCTATCTGTTTTCTTTATTCTTTTTTTGTAACTGATTTGACTTCATTTTTCCTTATTTTTCTCCAAGTTATCTAACCAGAGAGTTGAGTTGTTTCAGGTTGTCCAATATTTTTGAAATGCACTCTTGGAACAACTTCCCCTTTATCCAAAACGCATGCGGCGTCTATTGCAAGCCAACGCAAAGTTGCGGGGTAATTCAGTTGGATGTTTACAACCTTCTCATATAACATTGATCGACGCTGCATGGCTGCACAGGAGGCTTAGTGCACACTCTGTATGCTTGGCAGTGGAGAGCTTCTGACCTTCTATTGACAGTTCTTATACTCGGTGTCACCTTGTGGATCAATTCCCCCTCCACAGTAGAAAACTGAATGCCACCCCACCTCCGGGGAGCGAGCGTACACAGCATGTCAAAATTCCATATGGCTGATGAGGGGGATGGAAATCTAATCATTCCCCCAATGCTCCGAATAAATCTGCCTGCAAAGCATTATTCCAATCAAAAACATAATCTCCTAAATGTTTGTATTCATCAACCCTGTCACCTCTGCTAATCCGCGCCTTTGCTTACTTCTCATTGGCATCCTGGACCTAAATGCCGCTTTCCACATAAAGTCATAAATATTTAACACTGCTGCTGACTCATAGGAGAATGATTTTCATGCCAGCACCTAACAAAAGATTTCCATTTTTTAACATGTAAATATGGCAGAGACAATTACAAAGCAACAACAAGAGGCTTTTATTCCATCAGTGATTCACAACCCTAATCCCTCCTCTCAGGCGATTTGTCCTCCCACTGGTAGAGATTGAAAATGTGACGTGTCTCGAGCTTATGGCCCAAACTGCCATAGCCTATTCATACAGTATTTGTTTGTTATTCTGTCCGACCTTTATTTTCCCTTGGCCCCATGACAAATCGTGTTTAATATAAAATGTCTTGACTGATATACAAACCAATGTGCTTTGAATTTAGAGACTACTAAACCTTGCTTGCTTGTATATTCTTGTATAACATTTTCTTTGAGGGCAAATAAACAAAACTGCTCATTCTGAAAAAGTTTCTGCCGAAAAACAAAAAGGGGGGTTTAGCAAGGCTCTGGCATGTGAGTAATTTAAACCCACAGGAAGTGACTTTTACAGCCAGAGGGGAAAGGTTAGATAGTGAGGCAATGCTGAGCCATGAGGCGATGACCTCTGTTCATTACTCCTGAGTAAGACAAGGTTCACTACCGTTTTCCCATCAGGGGGATAGGAGGTTGGATCCACGATGGATCACCAGAGGAAATGTTGCATGAGCTAAAATCCAAGGAGTACTTATTGGTTATCTGAAGTGTGACCGCCGCGGTCTTGAGGTGCCATATAGGAAAGTTAGATAAATAAGGTTATTGTAGCCTCCGATAAATGAGGTATGAACCATTTTCATAATGGAAATTGCTTGGTGCATTTTTTATTTTGATCCGGTGCGCTACACTCTATAGTGAATTAACACCAGCATGTAGAATATCCCTGGATATGGATTCAGATTTCAAATATGATATTAAAGTCTATGGTGTCAAATTGTTCACTCCAGCAATTTCAAACCATAGTAGGGAAACGTGTAGCCAAACGAAAAGGAACAAATAAATGACATTTGATGCTACCGATATGCCCGAATGTCTATTATAAGGATATGTTGTTTTTTTTCACCCTTTGTTTATTTTAATTAAACAATTACTCAATCTCAGTGTGATTACAGCACCAAAAAAAGGCAAGTGGTGTAGTGAATTGCAGGCTATCAAATGTAATTTGTCTGTGAAAAATGTTCCTTGTTGTAGCCCTAATGAGACAATTGATTTTATCTGACACATATTGACTTCTGTTGTTTCTTTATTTTGCTCCAGCAAATTCAACCAACTACAAGGCATTAGCTTGGAAGAAAGCCTGGAGATATGGTTCAACAGCTGTAGGCTGCTGCATCCTCATGCTTTAGTGTATATATTATTCAGCGAATCGTCCCTCAGTGATTGAATAATATAAGTATTGCACTGTGTCATTGCTACATTGATGTTACTGCTTCAGGCTCTAGGAAACTGCAAGCTCCTTGTAAAAAAAGAAAATCTGGCTTTGTTTGGTTTCAAATGACCTTGGTGCAGATGGAATACAAGATGTATTCTAGTTTTTAAAACAAATATAGATACTGACTCAAACCTCGCTTAGAATCCACACGTTTAAAACAAAAACTCACCATGTATATCCCATCTTAATTGCACACTGATACCCAATGCTTCAATACAAAAACCATTTGTGAATTAACTTGCTCCGTAAAAGCATATATAATCTTGAGCAGAGGGTGAGAGAGAGGTTTTTTGTTAGTTTGAGTCCTTGCTTTCACTCAGATAAACCTGTGCATTAATAACACAGGCTCCGATCAATTTGCATGCCTTAGCCTTTCTCCCTGAGGCTATGTTTTAGAATGAAACAGAAAACTATTTTATTCAGGTTACATGCATAAGAGCTAACACGCACATTTTTGCTAAAAGTATTAGAGTCGAAAACAATCAAATGCACCCTGGATAATCCAGAATTTCAATGTCCCTAAAAGCAATACAATATTCTGGAATTGCACATTGGGAGCCAACTCAGCCAAGGTGGATTGTCTTCCTCTTATATTATTGATGACACTGTAGTCTACCTCCTGACAGAGCAGGATGAACTGGTCTGCAATGAACCTTGCAAAAAGAGTCAATGACTTTGCATCAATCCATCCGAAGTGAACTTGAACTGCTAACGATATATCAACCCAAGGTGAAGAGAAAGGAGATTAGATATCAATCAATGAATACCATAGCAGGAACCTTTTTCTACATAGGGTACAATATTACTGGGGGTTCCACTTTTAAGTTATCACAAATACATGTGCATTGTTTACAGCATGTTTCAGGTGGGTATCATATGTTGTCCAATTATGTTCCCTCTATAGTGCTTAGTGGTTATCCTTCTCCTCATTACCTCAGATCTTCACCAGACCTCGCCAGCTCTTCTTTAAAAAGGCAGGATGTCTCCCTGTACACCCTCGTCTATGTTCCTCTTCGTCTCTGGACCACTTGTCTTAATTTAACCAAACATTGTGCAAGTGTGGTTCACATGCTTGTCCTTTTTATAGGCGATTGGCTCATTCATTAGGAAGCAAAGCTTGTGGTTTTCTCCAACTAACGTGATTGACAGAACACCTCTTCCCTGCCTCTCTCTTTCCTCTCTCACCTGTCACAGCTCTGTTCATCCCACTGAGTGACATCCCACCAACTCTCTCTCCCTGGATCAAAGGATTAAGCCTGGAAGGACGGCAATTGCTCTGCTATACCTCGGAGAAAATAACCTGAGAGGTAAATCACAAAGCCGATAGATTAAATACTGATGATCGTAATAACGGGATACATTTTCAGCAAACATGCATCAATTATAGTGCACAGATTTGAAAATGCGGAGTGTATTCACAGTCATTGAGGGCTTACTGGGACAGTGCTCTTTAAAATGACATCATCATGCCATCAGAAAGAGTGATTCACATTTGCTAAGAAAGTGCTTTAAGTGCTATTTAATGGAAGCTATGAAGACTTTAAACCAACTGCAAACAGCAATGTGTACGAATGTGTTTAGACAAAAAGCAGACAAACCAAAAGCATGACCTCCTTGGGGGACTCAATCCCTTGAAAATGCCACTTCAACATACTGTAGTAATTGTGGGGGAAACTTCTGAAGCAATTGGAAACAGGACTCAGAGAGACACGAGGAGAGCTGGAGCTTTGATGGCAAACACTGATGGTTTATTTGGAGCTTCGGCCGGAGAATTGACAAGACAGGTGGTGTGTCACGAGTTGACACAGCGGTCGCCAAACCAATTCTGAAGAACTCTTTCTGCAGCTCGAGGTTTTAACTAGTTTGGAGTGTAATAATCAACATTCTTTATCAGCGGGACTAAAGCAATATGGACCCTGAATCTAACTAGAGCTCTCGTCCATAGGAAAGAATGTGCGCCAGGGAACCTTCGTCCCTGAACAGTAAACTATCTCATGGCGGCTTGTGCTCTGTCATAGACTGGCAATAACAATGCGCCCAAGCTGCTCCTCCTTAAGAGAGATAGCAGCGATACCCAAGGCCGTAGACCTATGCCATGGGAAAGGAGACAGTGAGAAGAGAAAATGATGAACTGTGTGTTGAAGGTTGAAAGTTGAATACCTAAGCAAATGATTCCCTAACAATTATTAATATAAAGTAGGTAAGACAACATGGATCACAAGTCACCAGAGCAAGCCAGTGTGATATTGACTATATCGATCGTGTGTAGACGTGGTGGTGTGTNTTAAAATGTTGAAGTTAAATGCATCAATCTGGTGCACTTTGAGCACAAGATGAATTTGTGGATACAGCTCTCAACACTCATATGAAAGGGAGCTGTATACTTTGTATACAGCTCCCTTTCATATGAGTGTTGAGAGCTGTATCCACAAATTCATCTTGTGCTCAAAGTGCACCAGATTGATGCATTTAACTTCAACATTTTAAAAAACATCTTCCCGGGGCCTTTGACTTTTCTTGCNATCTGCTTGGTAATACAAAATGAGTCATTTAAATATCGTCCGCCACAAATGGATCTCATAAAAAAAAAAGAAAAATTAATAATATATATATATTTTTATTTATTTTTTATTTTGGTGGTCTAATGGATGAGGTGGGCTGATGATTGGAAGGTTGCGAGTTCAAATCCCGCCTGGAACACCACTACTAATGTGCCCTTGAGTAAGGCACTTAGCCCTCAGTTACTCCAGGGCAGGGGTAGCCAACATGGTGCCCACGGGCCTCAGTCGCCCGCGGTGCATGTTCTAAAAATAGCTCGCCAAGCAAATCCAAAATGTATAAAATACACAAAACAAAATAAAAATATATATATATTATTAATTTTTCTTTTTTTTTTATGAGATCCATTTGTGGCGGACGATATTTAAATGACTCATTTTGTATTACCAAGCAGATTATATTACTTTACACAGACATCCGACATGTCCGAGCTTTACTGTTAACGCTGCTTTAAGTTGAATTTTAATCAATTGTAGGCATATTTCAAAACATACCTTAGACAGTAATTCTGGATTTCGGCTCAATGTACATCTAATATCCATTGCAAAAGCATGGCAATGCCCGCATTCAGGTTTATGAGCATTCATTATTACTGTATATGCCAATGAGCGCTAAATAGTTACCATCAATAAGGAAGGAAATCTCACTCCAGACTCTTCACCTGTGTTTTCCCTGAGGGTAACACGAATAACCTAAAACAATTCAATCTGAATGGATCTCAACATCACTTGAGATGACCTGTTCATCTACTAAGCGCACATGTCAATCTGAAATACAAAGTATTTGCTAGGCTTTCATGTTACACCGTGGCGTGAACCTTGTGGCACGATTGTATTATTCTCAAAAGGTTCTCATTGATGTACTGTGGCGTAAGATGTTCATTTATTCAATGGCTTGGAAAAACACTTGTGCCAAATGAATACATGTGAATGTATCCATCCATCCTTGTTCAGCCTCTTTCAAGATATGTGTACCTTTGATGGTATCATGCGCTATAGTCCCACGCCAGTATGTTCTGGGCTTGCCCCTGTGTTTGTGTGGCTTCAAAAATAGGATGTCTCCTTTCCAAAAGGTCCCCAACTACCTCCTTTGGATTCAACGTAGCAACTATTTACTATGGAGTTCTGCCCAGATGACTTGGTTCCTCAACCTATGTGCTCACACACAGCAGAGGAATGTCATTGTAACACGTTACCTATGACTGCAGGTGAGAGTTGATACACCAATCCTCATGTCAATTTCACACTCCTCTTACGCTCACTTATGAACACAATAAAAAAAAGACCTTGACATACTTGAACTCCTTCACTTCAGTCAGTGACTCACACCAAACCAAGAGGGGGAAATCCACCATGTTCAAGAGAGGAACTGACTGACTGGGAATTATTTATTTGGGTATTATGGATTCATATTAGCAATGATTGCTCTGCAGCCATATAAAACGTTCCTTATGTAATTTATTTGTAAGGTACACATGTACAGTATTAAACCATATTAGAAATCCAGTAAGGACAAAAATCATGTATCTCTAGCATTGTAATGCTCTGTTATTTCATTATTTCATAAATGCTAATCGGCACATAGTTTATGAATAAACGATGTGCCGATTAGCATTTATGAAATAATTTTAAACTGTTTCCTGGCATTACCATCCAGGTGTGTTATTTGCAAATTCAAATGTGTATAACACGCATGAATAGAAATAAACAAAATATCAGAAAAACATTAGTTTGATATTGTATTACACTGTACACGATTCCAGTGTTGTACTCCTCTCAGTTCATCTGAAAGTAAGAAGTCGATTCGATTGCAAACAATTATGCATACACTTAAACAACATGATTAAAGTAATTACATTTGTTTTGCATTCAGACAGCAACGTGGGAATCACTTTGTACTATTTGTATAAATCCCTGGAGGGGACTGTCTGTGCCAGGATTCCTAATTATCATTTCTATCATAATATTTTGTGACCCGAGGAGGTCCTTTGCTCTTTTTTAGGATGGCTCACCTAATCAGATTACTTAGGCACCGTTTGCCCTGTGAACAGGATACAGTGCAAATGATTTTAATTTCATGAGGCCAGCCTGTGAGACAGCTCTAGCCTTGCCTTGCTGATTGGTGAAGTGCTCTTTAATTGGTTTAAACTTTGCTCTCGCTGCTCAGGGATCTACACGCTTAATTTCAGCAAAAGGTCAATATCAATAAATCTGATGCTAGAGAAGGGAAGAAGGGAAAGGCACAGAAATAAAATGCTCCACAGTCTTCTGGCTGGAGCTGACCACTGGGAGGGGGAAGCGAGCTGACCCTGGTAACACCGCGATGCTAAGAGAAGATTAGAATTTGAAGCTCCGTCAGCCCAACCTCTTGTCAGGTGTTTATTACCCATGACCTTCGCAAGATGAGGTCAGTTTTTCATATTATAGCAAACCAACTTCTTAGGGAAAATTGGTTGCAGTATATTCAACAACAGAATAATGAAATGGCCAGACAGGAAGAGGAGGGGCTGTAAAAGCAAGTGAGGAGCGACGAGCCGGATAGGTAGCGGGTCTTAAGGGGCGAGGTAGAAAAAACTGTGCAGGATTGTTTGCAGTGCAGAGCAGATGCAGAACGAAGGAGAGTGATATGAAAGAAAATCCACTCTGCTGGGGCCTTTCTTGTTGCATCAGTTCCTCTCTGGTGTGAGCATTACAAGGACCTAGAGAGGCAGGCATGAGAGGCTGCCGCGTTTCGGGCCCTCAGGGGGTATCCACACTCCATACTTGCCCCTCAGGATTTCACTCACCCAAATGGAGAGATGAACAGTCCCACTGATTACATGTCTAATACTTTCTACGGCTCATCACTCTCTGATGCCCAAGTGGAGCGCTCGCTCAACACAAAGGCACACACTCTCGCACACAGACAAAACTAAGTCATAATCATCAACATCCCGGCTCAGAACTACCCTATCCATCAAGAGATTATGCCACCTGTCAATCAGAGTGACACACACACACACACACACACACACACACACACACACACACACACACACACACACACACACACACACACACACACACACACACACACACACACACACACACACACACACACACACACACACACACACACACACACACACACAGTACATTTAAAATACATTACCACAGCTAAGCCTTTGCTTTTCCTAATCTGCCATATGATTGGTCTAGGTGGTAGTGGTCGTGGATTCAACAAAGCAATGTATCAAAAGGGGCTGAAATTGGGTAATTATTCCGTCTGGTCACCATGCATCACTGCTCACATGAACTCAGAGAAAGGCAACACCAGCCAGAGGGTAAAGACGAAGGAGAAAACACTCAAAACAAAAAACAAATGCCAGGGCTAAACAACATCACGACACAGAGTTCAGGTTTTCTGTTCATCCTGTATTTGAAGTAAATGATATTTTTTTAATAACATCAATCTTGTCTGGACACATGAATTTGATCTTTATTGTAACATATTTAGTGTTTTAAATTCAAGTATTTCATGCCTGGTTTCAACTTTCTGAAGATTTTTGCACTTGTGTTGTCATACTTCATTATATAAATATTATTTATTAACTGCTGCTATGAGACTATCAGAGTCAGCCTGAACAATTTAAGGGAAGTGTCAAATAGATTCTTCCAAAAAAAGTATGTCTTTTATTCTAAATTGTTATCATCTTTTCCCTCTGACCAAATGTGATGGGTTACCATGTTACTTTTAAGATTTTAGATTTGATATTATACCTGATGATTAACCTTCTATTGCAGAGTACAAGGTACTATAGAGTGTTGATTTTGGTCTGAATACCTCTTAGAATCGAAAAGGAAACGTTTACTTTAATACTAAAATCAGTAATAATATGCGTTTATTATCAGAGATTCTGTAAGCATCTGCAGTCCATGTCCATGCACCAGAGCGGACATGATGTGTAGTATGCAATAAACTAGGCAAATGGTGCGAATGAATTTTGTTAACAAATGCCTTCTGTGTAATTTATTTCACTGTTGAAGCTTGAAATGAACAAGCAATGCCCATTTGGTAATCTGAAATAGGGAAAATTGGCTGAAAAAAAAGGTGCAGCAAATAAAGATGGAGATGGTCTAAACCCACAACCAAACATTCATCAAACCTGCCATCAACATCTCTCAGTACAACAGTGTAGATAGCACTATACCTGTATAGGGTTGCAAAGGGGCGGAAAGTTTCCAGTACATTTCCGGAAAGTTTCCATGGGAAGTTAAGCCTGGGAATTTCGGAAATATTCGATGCAAAATTAAACAATTATTATTGAACAATTATTTGTTTCATTGAAGAACGAAAACAGGAATGTTAAGTTAAATGTTACTCATCCCCCCCAACCCCACTCATTAAAAAATGAACAAAAATGCACCCCGATACAAAAATCCCCACAAAGTCCCATTCAAAATGAAAAGAGCCCTTCTCCCTCCAAAAAGTCCCATTAAACATGCACATCTTCCTTCAAGCGATTCTCTGCATTTTTGCTAAACCCTTTCAGTCAATGGGCTCTTCCTGGGCCTCATCAACATCCAACTCTGAGTCTTCCTCTTCAGTGTCACTGTCCAGCCTTGTTGAGGATGGCTCTGTGTCTGGCTCAAAGAGCCTTATACAGTAGGTTAGCCCGAATGCCAACCAATTTTTCCACTCTCACATTTGTGAGCCTGTTACGAACCTTTGTGTGGTCTCAATAGCCATGCAGTAAGCAGTGTGCTATGGCATGGATATTCAAGTGTACTTGAATGGCATCTGTTTGTTTTAGTCAAGATTAGGCTAAAATATACTTTCCAACTATATTTAAGTTCCCTATGAAGAGCCAACCTTCAATTTTGAAAATTCCCAGTTTATTCCCGCGGGAAGTTTCCATCTTTGAAAATTCCCGGAATTTATATATAAATACCCTAACCCTATACCTGTACTCATTAAGGTAGCCAATTTTTGTCTGTTCAAGTAAGTGGATGACATATTGGTCAATCATCCAACCACGACTCAATGTGTACTAGATGGATAAAGCATGAATTAACACAGTCGGCCTGAAAAGTGTACCAAAGCTGCCCAACGTAAAAATGAACCACCACAACTTCAACAGTCCACCAATGCAGTGAATTGCGTTCATGTATAGCCAGTAGTGTTGCCACGATACCAACATTTTGGTTTCGATACCGATACCAAGTCAAGAATTGCGATTCCGATTCTTTTTCGATACTTTTCTTAAAAAAAGGGAAACAGTCTTAAATGTAATTATTGTGCTTTATTTCACACCAGAACCATAACACAAACTTTTAAACAATGAGAACAATAAATAAAATAAATGACAAGAATTCGTATTAAATAAAATGAATACATTTCTTACAGACAGGCCTCGTGGTGTCCGTAGGCTTGCCCTCACTGTCAAGAGATATACTTCAAAATGTCCTTTCTGGCGTCTTTTTTGTTAACAAGCCGAGGCGCAGCGGCAGTTGCACTCCCACTTGCAGCCATGCTTCTCGCTTTCTCACATGCTCTGGCAGCTAGCGCGTGCACGAGAGAGGGGAGGCACTTAGTGCGTGCTTGAGAGGGGAGGGGCTGCAGGCACGGCTGCAGTGCAGGGATTGGAAGCAGAGCGCTGAACACACAAGGCTATTATTAAAAACAGGGCTTTCTCACCGGAGTACTTTTCCCCCGTCATTCTTAAAGTACCGATACTAATGAAACGGAGGAATCGTAACGTTTTTAACGGCAGGGTATCGCGGTACCTTTCAAGTATCGGTACACCGTGCAACACTAATAGCCAGGAAAGATTACCAAAGAGACCCGGGCACAAAAACGTGGATTTGCCCAACATTGTCCATGGGATTTGCCAGCTTTGCAGTTGTGATCATGTAATGCAAAGCTCCAGCAATAAGAAGGACCAGGAGACAGCTGTGTTGCATGTTTTCTACAGCTGAATGGTTCTGGCCTTTAAACCTTCTGCAGAGGATCTTCAAGCTAATGACTGTATGAGAAACAATCCCCCACAGTGCTTCTCTCTTGGTACCTGGCTTGATGAGCGCTTCATGAAGGCATGAAGGAGACCGGGGATTGGAGTTTGTTTATGCCGTGCCCTTCCTCATATATCACCATAATGGAACACAGGATGGGACCAAGGTGCACAGATTTCAGCTGTCAGGAACTGGAACTTAGCATTGTCTCAAGCAGTGATGATAATCCATGCTTACCTATCCCCAATCAGGAGATGAGAATCTGTAATGACAGGCACCAATAAGCTTGAACCTCGATAGCTAGGGGGCTAATAGCATTTCATGTCCAATTAGGTTAGTGGACACTGGCGCATCTCAGCCTCTTTTCTTTGAAAGGCAGACTGACAAAGAGAGCGAAGGGATACCTCTGACTGGGTTGACAGACTGGGTCAGAATCAGATCTCCAGCGGGTTAAGTAATTCTGACACTGTGTCTGCCTTCCTGTGTAACTGAGGTGAGCCACAAAATATAGGGCAAGGAATCATAAAAAATTGAAAGTGATATTTCGCTTTGGAAACAAAATAGCCGTGGCATCGTTTTCACCCCTGGAGTTCATCTTAAAGCCTAAATGCTGAGACGCATGTCAGACCAGGCTAAGAGAAGTCAGAAAGGGTGATGCCTCTGAAAATGCTTTGATAAAATGGAAGACTTGACCGGTGAGGCGTGTGATGCAAATTAAATTCCTCTAACAGACAATGTGATTGAAGCCAGAGAGGAACTGACCAAGCTGAACACAGACCTCACAGGCTCATCATCCCAGCCTCTGGCTCCTTGGTGAGAAGGAAGATCTACCCCCTTTAGCTGAGAAAACACAGATGTGGCAGCATCATTTAAATACCTTGCTCAGGGGGAGCAATCTCTTCCATGTTTCCTGAGCTGGCAACCATCTTTTTCTGTGAATGGGGAGTTTCACTGAGAAATTGCCTGTTGTTTGCAGTCACTAATTTGCATGGTTTCGCTGTACACAAATATTCTTCAATGAATGTCAAGCAAGTCCTCATTTGTTTTTAGAGGGAAAGTTGGGGCAGCCTTATACATCAGGCTCAGGCATTGCTTTGATCAAAGAAAGAACTCTGCTGATCTTCAGACTACATATCAGAGCTATAGTGGTAGGGCTGCCCTGTTCCCTATAAAACAAACCTGAGTAAAAACAGTAGGGAATCAAAATAAAAAGCAAAGTGCCTCTGCCAGATGGAGCCCTGTTTGGTAGATAATGCCCATCGCCAAGCCCCGGAGGTACATTAGCAATGCTTGTTTAAACAGCTGGGCTGAATATTGCCCTTTTAAATGGAATGAAATGGTCCCATTAGCGAGCCATGCACTCTACTACTTCCACTTATTGTTTCCTACTGCTGTAAAACTCTCTCAACATTAAAGGAAAGTTGATTAACAGTAAGTGTAGTTGAATGTGTGGCAAGGTGGCAGCTTCTGGAAGCTTGGATCAAATAGAAAAAAATACACTTCACGCATCTGCATAGCATGTAACTGTGCTAGACATATCTGCTCCTCAAAGGCACAGGCTTAGACTTTTTTATTGACATTCGGCTCTTTTTTTCTAGTCTACTCAACCTCAGAAGGAAAATTTTGTACGGCTTAGAGTGGTCAATTTATTTTCCAATAATGGTCAGAAAATTCAATTACAAGTTTTATATTTAAAAAATACAGAAAACAGAGCCGAGCTGCTTCTCTGGAAAATTGTAGTTCAGCTAGCTTTTGTGTTGCTTTGGAATCTGTCATTGGGGGTCTTGTTCGATGACATTTCGGAAAATGTATTTATGGTGCCTAACTCCGACTGCTGAAGCTACATATTCGCTTCTTATGTTGAAAGAGGAGATAATAGTCAGAGTGTTGCATTAGGAAAACTGTTTTCACAAATCCTTAAAGAGTTAATGTGTTGATGATACTGAAGTAGGTTTCATTTAGTCCAACCTTTTGTGATAATGGATTGATTCTGCTTTTACAGCTCATTTTGATGCTATGTAGAAAAATAGGATGCCAGTACTTCGCTATACCATTGGGTTACAAGCCAATCATGTTTTACCTGACCTTACCACAACTGTAAGCTAAGTAGTAGATGAATCACTTTTATTTTGAAACATTTACACACACAACTTTCAAACAGGTGAAGCCCTTCATTGGGCTGTGTAGGCTTGACTTCATACCCTTTTAAAGCAACACCTTAAAACAAATATGTTAGCGTGTTTAAATCAATGAAATGTCATTATTTGTAAAATAAATCTAATTATTAATCAGTGATTATGACGCTACATGATGACCAGTTTTTTTTCTATCTCACTGCTAGCAGAAATGTCCCTACTGCTACTTGTCAGGTAAGGCAAGAAAAACACTGAGTCACTTAGTGAAGCTACAGGCAGAGACGGGTGTTTCTAGACTCTGGTTTTGTCACCTTGATGTTGTGTCTTAGGGCTCTGAAGAGAAATGGATGCAGAGCTGTGTTTTGACATTGGTGCAAAGGATTTAAGCTCATTCTGATTGGCTGACAAAATAAATACTGTGAGAATTTAGAGCGGTGCACCACAGGGGACAGAAGTTCAGCCTACAGCAGAGTCTGTCTGAGCCTGTCCGAAAACCAGTTTGGAAGAGCACACATTACCAACATGGTATAATACCTTAGCTGTACATTCACACAGCAACACTTTTTATATGAATAATATGCAGGGAGTTGGAGTATGTGTCTTGGTGAAACATGGATGGTTTGACAGCACACCCTTCCTAGACATTGGCTGTCAGTCTGTCGGATGAGCTATGCTTTTTTTCAAGTCTGATTAGGTTGACAGTTCCCTCGCTAGCGAGTGGTCATTTCCTGGAACAATTGGCGGCATTGCTTCCTGCAGTGAACGCTTTTTATACCTTCCCTGCCTGAACTTTAAATGAATGTAGGAATACTGGACAGGAAATGTAGCCTGGGGGCATTGTGGATTATATATGTCAAGTTGGAGCCAATATTTCTTCCTTGCAATTACATTTCAGGCTTGATGTGTACGTGTGAAATAATTCAAATGAGAAAAGAATTAAAGCGCTTCATCAACTAACTAAATGAAATTGCACTACAGCATATTATAAATGCATACATGCCTACACCAGGCATTGACCGTGAGCTTATCCAGTACAGCCTTTTTTCTGTGTATATGAGAGTGGTATTGGGACATGAGTTAGAAAGAACAAGGCATGCAGATAGAGTTATTGAGGTGTGAATGTTTTTCATTCATGCCTCCATTAGAGAACAGCATATTGCAACCCTGATTGGAGAGTTAACAAAGCAGACTGGTTTTGCTTTTCCATCTGAGCTCTCAAAACAACACGAGAGGTAACAAAAGACCAGGGGAAGCTGCAGTCCTTTCCTTTCTACAAACTATTTCCAGATAGATTTATCAGCCAGACACAAACAGAGTCTCACAATGGATACAAAATAAGATGATGGAATGCCAGAGTCCAAAATAGAGAAGGCTATCTATTAGATTTGTTACATCAATCACTTTTCAACTACCTTGGTGGAGTAGAATATGTTTCACAAAAGAGACATGGTTTACAAACAGTTATAAATAGAGAATGTCTTTTGAATAAACTTTGTGCACTTCATTTCTCAGTAAGCGACTGAACTAAGCTGCAACACAAACAAAATGGTGTGCAATGCTGCTGAGCCATATTCCTCAACAGAACAGAAGAAAAAAATAACAAGCTCCAGAAGCTTTTTTATTGACTGTGCAAGCTAGCAAGTCAAGAGTTAGCTTACAAGCTAAAGCAGTTCAGACCAAGCCCCCAGGAAGTGCGCCGGACTCTGAGTAAAATATTTGTTGTGGCCAAACGGCGGCAGGCTCCTACACTTCCGTATCAGTCGCTGGGCCCGGAAACACTTTTCCCCATTGACTAACATTGGGAAAGAGACGTCTGTAAATCGTTGGATACTTTTTTTTAAACTAAATAAACTACCCAGTATGAACGTTTGTATAGCCCTAACCCACGGGACCGCGCCGCCCGGCACGTTCATTTGACGTGTTCAGTACTACATGAGTTTTACCTTTACCCATGGATGCACAATAAGAACGGATTATATGATTACTTTCGTGACGTTTCGCTCTCTCAAAAGTTGGGCCATTTTGTCTTCATGCACCAATGAGCAACTCTGTATCCAGTTATTATACATCCATGGTTCAAACGTACTGTATGAATGGTATCTATGGTAACCAAGCTTCGGACCCCACCCATTTTGCAAAGAAAATCAATCAAAGTATCAGATATACTTACCAAATGTTTCTTATAATTGTAGATGAAATACAACATAGCATTGTAGAGGAGTATTTATTTTATTGAAAAGTTAAAGAAAAGTGATGGACTGATTTGACCACCTCACCCAAAAATCAAACACTGTAGGAATAAAGATAGAACATTTTAGACATTTCCTATTTGGTATTATTTGAGAAGAATGGCTGTGTCTGAGTGACAGTCAAGAGGAGGTGTCAGTGAAAAATGGCTTCTCCACTCTCAAATTTAAAACCGGGCTTTTACCTCAATAGTGAACCACACTGATTGTGCACATTCGTCATTCTTTCTGACAGCGCTTAAATAACATATAACTGGCTTTCAGTCATAATTTACTCGAAACCAAAACTGCCTATGCTTTTGTTGAAATCATGTTTATATGTCAATATGTAGACTGATTTATTGAGGCAATAAACACTGACCGCCCCCCCCCTCCTCGAAAGTTAACCACTATACAGCAATGCAAAGTTTCCTAAATGGCATCCCTCTGTGTGATTTTAGCGCACTGCCAGGTTGTGTCTGGAGGTTTGGCTGAGAAAAAGCCGTCTCCAGATGGATAGGAATGATATAGTCACTTCTCCTATGCCCCCGGTACTCTAATCTGCTTTGAGAAGAGAGACTGATAGAGGACATCATTGTCTGTTGCTTGGTGTTTCAGCCCTGAAGGCCTCAGCTCCTGTGTACCAAGGCCAAGCATCTCACTGGCCTCACGCAATCCAGCTTGTGTGAGGCGCGATCTATTTTGTGCCCCAGGGAGCTAGCCACTGCTGGAGCTCACCAAAGTTTCTGAAGTCAGCCCAGACTCACTTCTTTCATGTCTAGATGTGTCAGCGTCTCAGCAAGATCCAAGTATTGCCATCTGTAGAGGGGAAACCTTCTCAAGGCTGTTTTCTTAGTTCACAACAAAGCTTCACGTTTGTTTTTCCTCTCATTTCTACTGTCTGTGACAAATGGAGCCGATGCATTAATGCAGCATTCTTCTACCCTAAAAGGTCTGCCCTTTTATTGAATCTTCCGAAAAGCCCACGCGGCTCGAATTAAATGTCCCATAAAGCTTCCACTTAAATCGTCCTCTAAAGTGTATGCAAAGGTTTTGCAAATTCTGCCGTTAAAATCTGTATCCACAATTCCCCTGGCTTTTTAAATTTGTACTGGCTTTTAGAGATACACGATAACGAGGAGGCAAAATTAAAAAGTCAAAGCCCCATTAACCAGCGGGAAAAAAAGTCTGCATTCATTATTAATTTGCAATTTTACTGCATTTCGCTGACTATATAGTCTGTTATGTCACCTTGTATTCAGCATTACCAACACTAAATTGTACCAATGTGGAGTTTGCACTTTCCCAAGATCGCCTAAATGTGATCTGGGTTATCTTCTTGATAATGCATGCTTTCCTAGTAAACAATGCATCATGCCTCAATGTAGTTGAGGTTCTTTGCACTGATGCTTTTTTAATACAACCAACCTTGCCTTCGAAGGACCAATAGCTCCGTCTCATTATGAATAAGATGTAGTTGCATTAGTTTCACTTTAGCACCTGGGAGACTCGCGAGATTCACCTCACCTCATGTTTTGGTGCAAAGTAATGGGGTGGGATGTATTTGATCAATAATGCATCATCAAGATAAATGCAGACACCTCCTGTTGTTTATATCAATGAATACAAAGGCTTGCACTTTAAATGGCACTTCAATTGTATCCGTTCACATTTTCCGAAAGAGCAGACTAGTGCCCTTATTACGTATATTGTAATATAGATGGATACATTAACCATGAAACATAGGTATTTTACCCGTGGCCTGTTAAAGTGAAATGGATATTGCCTATAATTTATAAATATGCAGATATTAAAAGGTTTAACAGTTCAGTTGTAGAGTTGTAATCATATTGTACTCACTGTAATTTCTGACTGATATCCTCCTACATGATGCAGGTTGACCTATACACTGTGTGTATTTGTGTTTGTGCATTGATAGAAGAGATGTGGAAAATGTTGTTTTATATTTATTTTATACATTTTCCGGAAAGTGGTAGCTGCAAAACTCAATTTTAACGGGTTAAAGGTCCCCTATTATACTGTTTTTCATCAATATATTATAGGTCTCAGATATATACAAAACATGTCTCTGAAGTGTTTGGCTCCAAACACCAAACAGATCATTGCAGCATTACCCATAATCCCCTCTGTTTCAGCCCTGTTTCCAAAGTGCTGATTCTCTTTCTGTTACTTTAGATGAAAATAAGGAGCCCCTCCCCACGCCCCTCTGAGAGATATTTGGTTAAAAAGTACACAATGGTGCTCAAGGAGGAGATTCAGGTGATAAGGTGGGGGGGGTTACCTTGGTTGGGGGTTGGCTAATGGTTACACAAGACAAAAAATCATTATGACATCATAAAGTGGCCAAAATCTGATCAGCTCATTTTCAGACAGGTTTCTATATAAATGGATCAGGACAAAAAGTGAGGGAATCTTTTTTCCTGACACTTTCAGAATCTCTTTACACAGAGGGGACACATGTTGATGTATAAAAGACATGAAAAAGTGGATTTTGCATAATAGTTTACCTTTAATACATGATTAATTGCAATTCAGATGTTAAAGATATACCAACATGAAGCATGCATATTATCTATATGTCCACAGTCTGTTTTGGGCAGTATCAAATGACAAAGTAACACATTACAATATTATTATGTTTTCAAAGATGACTAGTTAAAAGGGTCTGCAATTTAGTTATGACATGGTCGGCTTCTTGGCTACAGTTTAAAGAGTAGGATAAGTGTTGTCTATCTGCCTTCAGTGAAGCTCTGTCTGTGATCTGGGGATGTATAAGAGACAGTAACGCAACTTCTAGTGATTAAAACATTTATCTCTTTTTATGTTGTGTGTTCTCAGCTGGCCTGGTATGAACCTACATTCATGAAACACCTGGTTTTGTTTACATTTGGACGGAGGGCATGTAAACACTACTTCACCGTGAGCACTGCATTTCTGGAATGGTGTGTGAAGTCACTGAGGCAGTAAATTGATGGTCAGAAAATAATATAACTCCAGTACATAGGCGGGCTGCACATTTGGGTAATCCACAACTCTTACTTTCTGTTTCCTTTGGCGACATGTCAGAGGCTGTGCTGCGAATAGTAACGTTAATGATGGGTTACATTTTTGAAATAACCTGCCCAAAAATGTCCTTGATGTATACACATTCAGACCCATTTGTAAGAAAATGCTGATGCAGTGTTCTGCCTCTACAACTCATTGTGTATAACATTATACCCAACACTGACATTCATTTCACAGCATGGGTGCCTGTGCACGTTTCTGAATGTGCAGGCCTGCATACACATGCCTGTCCGAGGACATTCATGTCTTGCTGCCTCAGTGTGTGTGCATATGTTGGTTTGGGGCTATGCTGCTACTTTGCATGGTGACTCAATTCCAACGCTGGGGCTGAGCACAGGGCTGTCCTTGGCTGTCACTTCTCATCATTTGCCGGTCAGTGGCACAGCTGAGCAGAGGGCAGCATATGAGCAGTGAGGAGATGGAAGGAGTCCTAGTGCTGAGTGACAGACAATAGCATTGAGTGACTGCGTCCTGTTAGAACCCCTGTTGTCTTCATGGGAAGCCTGGCCCTCAAGAGGCATAAAGAATGAAGGAAAAGTGCTGCACAACCAAAGTATGCATTCACATGGCCATACCTCCACACACACATGCAGATAGACATACCAGCAGATGCAGAGGTATTGGAATACATGCATGTAAATGGGTTTCAGTTCATGCACAGACATGAACAGGGCAAAGAGAGAAATTAATATGTTTCACTATGCAACCGCCTACACACACACAAACACAGACAATCTCACTGCTGTCTCTGTGCTATTGATATTCCTCACAGCTGTGGCCTTCATGCACTTACAAGTCATCATTGGCTGCCTTCAACCACCACATATAATGGAACTCTCTAGCACTTCATTCCCCTCTTTCTCCTTTTCCTCCCAAGCAGAAATGAGAATCCATGCAGTAGTTCCTATATGTGCACGTGCATGCAACTGTGAATGCAGAGATACAGAGACAACCAGTTTCATTTCAAAATGTAAAGAACCTCCCAGAAATGCAGATAGAAATACACACCAATGCATTTAGCGCCTCAGCAATACGGTAAAACGTTTTTAAACAGAGGACATTCAGCGAGAGAGGTCTGTGATTAATGCCATGCATATACAACATCCACAGGGCACTGCAATAAATGGTCCCTCCTTGGGATTATTAGACGTAAGAGAAATTGGTTTTACCCGGTGTATCAGCAAGATTCCCTTATAGCCCAATCTCTCTCCACAGAAAAAAAATAAAAACATCAGCATCATCAGTGAGCAAGCTGTAATACACAGAGGAGTGTGAAGAGGAAAGACAGCAGTGCCTGTCAAATATGCAGCTTTAACTTTTGAAGGCTGACAACAAAGTGAGAAGATTTGGGCTTCCACATGTACTGCATGATCCAGTTTCAGATTACCTGGGAGTGCTGCTCCTAACATGTAATGATCCCCGTTCGGTGAGCAGTGATGTCTAGAAGAATTTCAATGAGACAAGGTGATGGGTATTTCAGATTTTGTAGAAAGAAGGGGTCAGTGTGAATATAGCAACACGAAAAAGGATAACCACAAATTCTCTTCACATTTTTAGAAGTAATCTGGAGTACCGGTTGAGCACCTTTAACCTACTATCACAGGAAACGGTTACATTCAGAGGAAATGAGAGCGCTCACAGAAAGGCAAAGATAATACTGCAATGCTTGTGTGGGAAAAGTCTGTATCGACCTGTGTAGGTGTGTGTGTGTGTGTGTGTGTGTGTGTGTGTGTGTGTGTGTGTGTGTGTGTGTGTGTGTGTGTGTGTGTGTGTGTGTGTGTGTGTGTGTGTGTGTGTGTGTATTGTTTTCCCTTTTTTGTCAGATCCTTTACTTAAGTACAAATAATATGGTCTTGAAATACTCCACTACAAGTATAAGTCCTCCGTTCAGAATGTTACTTGAGTACAAGTACAAGACTATTAGCATAAAAATATACTTGAAAAGTGAAAAGTGAAAGTACTCATTCTGCAAAATGGCCCATTTCAGAATGATTTAAAGTACAGAAGTATTATCAACTAAGTGCACCTCAAGAATTAAAAGTACTCGTTGCAGTTTATCTATGTTGACCACAATTAGATATGTGGAACTTTGTAGATTAGCAGTACAGTACTGCATTATATCAGCAACTGAGTGTTACATTAAGTGTAGTGGAGTAAAAAGTAGAAGTATAAAAAAAAGCTTTAACTCTCCTGCTGTCTTCGGGTCAAATCTGACCAAAACTTTTTTGTTTTAGATTCAATTGCATTTTGACTTTATGATATCCTTCACAGTAGACATTTGAACATATACAATTGCTGATTATAAAATTATAATTTTGTATGATTTAGTCGACTCTGTAACACCCATGGTGTTCCCGGTGTTGACCGCCATAAAGAAAAGGAATTCACCACACACACACACACACACACACACACACACACACACACACACACACACACACACACACTCTCTCTCTCTCAAACACAGACACACACACAAACACACACACACACACACACACACACACACACACACACACACACACACACTACTATAGTAGTATAGTAGTAGTAGTATAGTATT
>NW_011358795.1:88264-151103 GCF_000735185.1 Notothenia coriiceps | reverse complement strand
AGGACCAAACCATGGTGTCGGCCTCACTCCGATGTGTTCGGCTCAATATGCATGTTTATGATGTTTAGTTGTTGTTGATGGGAGCTGAATACTTCATACTGCTTTTCCATTAAAACTGTTGTGATGGAAAACCACTGTGAGTGTTTAAAGCAGCTACAGGAATTGTCAGATTAATTAGTGAGGTTATGGGGATCAAGTACAATATATTTCTAACTAACCTCTCTATATTTGTATTTTGTTGGGTCAGGTTTTCTGTATGTGTGGGTGTTTCTCAATGTCGAGGACGCTTCCTTGGTAGCACATGTACCTCTGAGTCAGATGCTTCAGAAGCGAGGCAAGAATCCTTCCTAGCCTCGGAAAATGAAGAATGGTGGAACAGGCTAACATGTGTGCGTCATATGCGAGGCCCCGCCTTAAATGAAGCGCAATTTCCACCAAAGATTTGGAAATTGGTCCGTGCGCAAAGCATTGTGGGGATTTTAAGAGCGCGGAGTCTACACATGTGCAGCCTCGAAATTTCTCGCTACGAAGTACGCCGGCCTCGGTAGAATTCCAAGTATGCTGGACATTGGAACAGTCCTTCGGTGGCACTCGATGACGCGATGATGATGATGCTTGAAATAGTGGCTCTGGAGCAGCCTTCCTCGACATTGAGAAGCACCCAATATGTTATCAAGTCTACTGCATATGTAAAGTTTATTACGGACATTTTGTGTCTCTAGAGGAAACATGTTGACAGTGAAGTCACTGAAGACAAAGTGTGTTGGGTCTGTGGGTGTTGAGTTAGAACAAAGTCACTTTAACAGATATCTGTGGCTCGCAACTCATCTCTGTTTTAGGCTAGCTAGCTGCTAAAGATTTTCCGCTACTAGCATACACAGCAGAATATACAACCACACTATTGACCTAGTTGTTTTGCGGGTTATGAAGGCAAATAGTTATGACAGGGAAAAACCGTGATAGGAATATCTCTGATTATGCAGCATTGTGATGCGACACTTGCAAATTGAGTGCAGGACACTTGAACACAACAGAAGCTTTTCTTACATCTTAACAAAACAGATAGGTAACAACAACAACCCAGAGTCTCTTGAACACTCTTAACAATGTCCTTTTTATCCATCGCCTGCTGTGATAACCTCTCAGAAGACTAAATTGTTCTGCCAATTCAGTGTGTCCTGTGTCCTGCTGAATGCTCCAAGAGTAATTTTCGATTATTTTTGATTTGGAAAAGATCACTGCTGTTTCAGCTGTGAGAATGCTGTTATTTTTCACAGCTTGCTTCAATCTTTACTCATAATTCTTCTGCAGTAAATGTACAGTTGGAAACTTGTTTTGTAAATCATGTTCTTTAAGCGTCTCTACCCGAACAACATGAACATTAAATTCCCTTCTCACATGTGCAGTTCCTTTCACTTTTGAAGTGGGCTAAAATACATTTGGTAGCATGGAGCATGTATATTTGTAATAGTTTTAATGTCCATTAAATGCAAACAAAACAGTACAACAAAGACATTTACTATTGGCTTTAGTTATATTCACACAAAGAGGCTACGCAGTTACGTTAAATTATAGAGGCGAACATTGATGAACAATAGGGACACTGCTCAAAAGCATGTCTTAAATATGACACAGGACCACTATGAACAATGAGACCACTGGCCCTCTCAGACCAGGACCCCAAGTGCAGCTGTGTCCATATAGACCCTAATTCCACCAATGGTGAGAAAAGTAAATGAGAAATCAATCAAACACTTAAGCTTCATTTCATTGTGTAAGAGCACTGATCCATCACAGGGTGTTATGGTCTGAGACAGCCTCTGCTCCTCTGCATGCTGCATGACTGCTGAGGGGAAAAACAGCAAACACTCACAGACAAACACACGCACAGGACTGAAATATCAAAAGGTCAGCAGACAGGCAAGAGGAGAGACTGGTGTCGCTGTAAGACAGGCTGGGCCTCTGAGCTCTCTGTCCCTTAGTGTTTGTGTGAAATCAAGGACAACTGGAGATCGTAAACAGGGCACGGTGTGTGGCCATGCATATTGCAAATGCCAGATGTGCCTTCCAATTCCTTTGGTTTAAAAATCATCATTCAGATTCAGACAACATACATCCCAAAAGTCCCACAACGGAAATATGATTGTATGTTAAAATACTTTGGCCTCTAAGTGAGAGTTAATTATATCAGTGGAGATATTTCCACAATACATACATTTAAATTATCATGCGAGACATAAACCACCAAGGATCTGCTTATTTATTTATGTATGAGTTGAATGTGCATTGAAAACTGCAATTAATCCTCCTTTGATTCTGCATCATGTAATCTTGTGAATTATTCACACAATGATCATCACAATTCATATTTTATTGCATTGGTCCAATACCAAGAACAAACAACTTTTCTGTGTCTGTCCACCATTTTAGTCCTCAGTCAGAAGAGAAAAAAGTAACACGTCACATCTACACCACAGTGCCACACAATGGCCAGGAGAAGAAAAGCATAATGTAGATTCATTAAAAGGTGTATGTATTTGTTTGTTTTTGAAACTGTAATTGATAGGTTTTAACAAAAGTGGGCACAGGGTTGCGTATGGCAACAAATATTTTTAAATATAGCAAATATTTTTGGCTGAAATTCAAAGGAAGACAATCCTCCCACAATGTATTAGCTGATTAGATTTCCATGGTAGTCAGGAAGTTGGGTTTCAACTATTTGACATTGTTTTTGTGCTGCTGGGAAAATACCATGTTTGAAGAATAAACAACATAGCCTTATGCTAATAAAAAAACAGGCATCAAATGTTATAGTGTCTACATATTTCTGCATTGGTGGATTGATTTTAAAACTTTGCAAAACCAGCATCTACTCCATCAAATCATTTTCCGTGACATGTCCCCATGAGTCACCTTCAAACACAGACAGTTACTCAGCCCTCGTCAGTTAGATATGGACAGTTATAGGTTTGATATAAAAGATATATCAATTATGCACATGATGAGGATGAGTGTCAGAGATTTATGCAAATGATTTCCACCTTGAAGTTTGAGGACGGGTGCAAAAGAATGAACAAGAACTGTTGGTCACATGCTTTTTCTTTTAGGCACACACGGGCAGAATCCCTTGTAGAAGACAGGAGAAAGCGTGTGTTTGCAGCTTTTAGAGCGTGAGGGGAATCGAGGGTATTGAGGACTGAATGAGAGCTAATTAGTGGAGAGGAAATGGTGATGTATTGCTTGAGGAGGAGTGCTACTCTTTGTAGAAGGAGTAGAGGGAATATGATCCCACACAGAATCTTTCACAATTAAATCAAAAGTTGCTTTTTACAAGAAGTGTACCTATAGAATATAATCCTCACAACAGGATCGCTCATATCCCTACGAACTTTTGCTTTTTATTGTTTTGTCGTCCTTGAAAGTGTGTTTTCAAACTTGTAGGTGGGAATACAACTCCTAGCCAGCAAATATAAAATATGAACTTGCTTTCAAACATAATTATACCTCGTTGATTACTGATATAACTCTTATGTACAGTAAACAAAGAACCACTGCCACTAGATATTTAGCTTAGCGTAGCGCTAGAAAACAGCTAGCCTTGCTTTTCCTTTTCTAGGACAGACTAAACTAGCTCTTAACAAGTAGCATTTCTAGCATCTGCACTATGCTAAGGTCAGGCATTACATAAAGGCCCATACAGTAGCTCACCACTATTCATTCTCAATGCCAATAAACACAGTGAATCTCAATAGAGTAGGGGAATTCGAGGTGTTGGAATGTATTAGCAGGCTCAATGGTGTTCACGTCATCATGACCAATTTGTATTTTTGAGGTTGAGCACCCAATTGCAAAGCACTTTTTTGTGTCTATAGCGTGAGACACAATGTATATTTGATTTGGTGTTTTCTACAGCAAAGTATGTTCTATTATATATCCAATTGCCAATGTATGCTTGCTCATGAATAAGTCAAAATACTCCAATATGTATCTTCCCCATCTTTGCAAGGATACAAGTGTGTGCAGTGGGGAAAGAGGGAGGATATAGAGTATCCGTATTGATTGTTGTCTTTCGCCCTTCTCTGCTTTATTATAAAAAATAAATCCTGTGCACATCCTGCATCAGTGGCTGTGAACCGAGAAACTGCGCGGAAGGCTGCCAAAAAAAGAACAATAATAAAGACCGTTGATCCCTGCTGCATCAAATAAATATGAGTATGATTATTGGGAGGTAAACAATACAAGTCAAATAAAATCTCACTTGGGATTTATTGCCAAGGCACCAACTTACAAATATATATTTTTTCCCGGGATCGCCCAGCTTGGTCCTTATGCTGTGCGGCTTGTTGTGCATTGGTGCGTTTGAACATACGTGTGCCCAGCTATTAAAAATGACGTTGTATAAAACGCCTATAAACTACATGGCACAATAAATCAAAGGTAGAAATACAACATATAGTTGGACCCGCTCCAGATTCCCAGTTAAACTCACAGAGTGGAATGACCTTAGCATTAATAAAATATATATTTTACGGGAGGAAATCATCTAATTCTCCACCAATGAAGGCCTCACTGCCACAGAGTTATCTGTGCTCTACACCTGGGCCTTCCCACTAAGAGGTCATTTAGTACACACTTTATTTTGGGAGAGCTCCATGAAATTCACCACGAATATAAGATATATAAGTTTTTTCTTTTTAAATGATGGCTTGAAAAACTGTGCTGCAAGCTGTTACTGTGTTCTAAGAAGGGAGCAGTGCGACTAAGCAGTGAAGCTACAAAGGAAACATGCTCAAGGACACCTGTTTCTCTCAGGGAGCAGTTTGTGAGAAGCATCTTGCCACTGCAGCAGCCATGTGCAAATACAGGAAAAGCACAAGATCCCATTTCAGTCCCCTTTCTCCACAAAGAGCCACGATGTGCTTTAGAATCTGACGTAATATTAACACATAATAAAGATGTCCTAACATTACACAATGTGACTGTATAAAGAAAAGGAATATCACATTTGCATTTCTTTATTATATTTTGAAAAAGTAGAACTCTGTTAGAGAGAAATGTACTTTATTAAACTGCAGCCTATTCGCCCAATTAGCACCAGCATAAGGTCTGTGGTGCTAGTGTTAGAAATCACAGAGGACCCCAGATCAAATGCATGAGCATGGACGATCCACCTAACTTGAAACCACTCTGCATTTTGCTTTACAGTTATGCTAAGGAATGCACCGAGCCGCTGGCTGTTCAGTAGTTATCTGCCAAGACCCTCTGGAATCGGGCGTGAATTGCTCAAGAAGTTTCTATTATGAATCTGCTTTACAGTTACAGTATCTCCTTTCGAAAAGTAATTTCATATTAGGGTAATTGCCTCTGGTGGGGTTATGCAGGGCTGTTGTGTTGAAGAAGAAAATGCTGATGAAGAGGACGGGGGAGAGAACAAGTCAGGCTGGCCCTCCCTCCCTATTCCTGTCTCTCAGTCAGATGAGGTCATCAAACGCCAACCTGCTTTGTATATTAATGATGTAACAGCAAGAGGTTTTTGGACACTCTTTCCCCAGAGACTGCTTGGCTGAAGGCAGAGGAAGACTTCATCTTGATTTAAGAGAGAGACAACACCCTCGATATAACTGTGACCAAGGCTAGATAGGCAGTGTGAGGAGATAGTGGGGGAGTGTAGGCGCCAGCAGAGAGGAAAGGAGAGGACAGGAGAGGAGGGGACTGTGCGATACACTGTGCCTTTAAAGCACCCGGCCCCTCCTCCTCAGAGCCGAGCAGAACAGCCGAGTGGTGCTGGCAGGAGCCTGAGCCCCACGATAAACTCTGGCATCAGCTTCCCTTCATCCGGCAGTCAGCGAGGACACAGTGAGGGTGCAGGGGCAGAGAGACGGGGACGGAGAAAGGGGAAGAGCAAGAGTGACAGAGGGGGGAGAGAGAGAGAGACGAAAACAGAGAGGATAGGCAGAGAGGGAGAGGCTGTCATAGGAATCACACAGCTCCTTTTCTACAGCCTCCCCCGGTGCAGGTGAACGCCGACGGGGGTGACGGGTGGCGTGCTTTTGGGCAGCACAGTTATCTGAGTGATGGTAGCGGCCGCGGCGGCATCACAATCTGAAACAGGTGTTCTCCTCGCCGCTCCAGCTCTTAGTCATCTTCAGCCCTCCTCTTCAGCCTCCTCTCTCCCTGCTCAGAGTGCTATCAGGGCCATTCATCGTTCCCATCTCATGCCTCCTGCCTCCTCCTCCTCCTCCACAGCTTCATCCTCCACTTCTACTCCTCCTCTGATGAGACACAGCCTCAAAGTGAAATAGCCCTGCTGATAGAAGCTTCTCTCTCTGTCAAGACAGTAAGTAGGGGAGAGAGGCAGAGAGCTGTGTGTGAGTGTGAGTGAGAGAGAGAGAGAGAGAGAGAGAGAGAGTAAGAGTCTGTTTGAGATTGAAAGGAATGAGAGGAAGACAAAACGTCAAGGCGGGCGAGAGGAGAAGAGGTTAGTGTGTGTGCGACAGAGGGACTGCTGAAGAACCAGCAGGTTGTGTGTAGCTTGAATGATCCTGCTGTGCGTGGACAGCGAGCGCTGGGCATAGCAACAGCAAAGTGATGCACAGGAAAGGTGAGTAGGTGTGTGTGAGAAAGTGATTCTGAATCTAGAGATACATTTTGACAACGCAATTAATTGCCGTCCATCTCCGAGTCTTCTTCACTCTATTGCTTTTCTTATGTCGCTATGACTTCCAGAAAGAGGGAGGAACCGAAAGGATTGAGGGATGAGACATGAGAGAATAAGTGATTGCTTTTCTTCCCGTCTGTCCAGGTGCCATGTGTGATTGGCCAGCGCACCCCGTGGCAGCGGCATCGCCCTGGATTTGGAGAGAAGCTCTTCCCCCCGCTTGTTCTCTGGGGCTCCTCAGGGAAGCTTTCATGGGATTTATCTCTTCCTGCTGGATGGCACTGAGCTCTCTGCCTCTCTGAACAGAGTCCACAGAGAAAACATACACTACACGGATAAGAAGTAAAATAATTATCCAATCACGGCACAAGGAGGCAGACCGGGTTCCCTTAGCAACAACTGAAGGAGAGAAGAGAATCCTTTTCGGTTTCTGCGCCCTTGGTTTTTGGGCACACCCCTGTGGACTGCTGTGGGTCAGTGTTTTCTGACAGGACTTGGAGAGCGCTGTTGCATAAGACAAGCTGCCACCCGAATTCCAGGGGAAGGCTCTTATTCGAACCGCTTCGTAACTGCGTCTCATGGACACCATGATTTTTTGTTATCCCTCTACAAATTCTCATCACAAGTCACGTTCCGCTGGCTTGGAAATCAATTCATTCTGATCCCACGCCACCTGGAATAAGCCCTGCTATCGGGGGAGAGTGGACGCTCTGTGAAAAAGACCCACACCTACCTTCCTCCCTTTCATGGACGAGAATTGAAGGACAACCAGATTAAGTCATCAGCTGTAAAGAAAATGGATGTGAAGCAAAGTTTATTCTGATGCGAGTTTCTACTGAGAATCTTTAACATTTGTCCTGGAGGGGGAAACGGCACAGAGGAATATCCCCTTTTTCCAAACAGGGTCTGTCCTCCTCTCATAACAGACAGTAGCTGAAGGACTATATTTAGAAGGCAAATCTTGTCCCCGCTGGCCACCAATAATGTAGAACACGATCATTTTGAAAATCGAGCCACTGCTGGGAGTTCTATTTTTCTATCTATGTTGGATAGCTTTCTCTATAAAAAGGGTTAATATGAACCCATTTTCTGCTTTCACTTTTGTATGTTAGCCTGCCATTATCTCACTGTGTTTCAGAAGTAAAAAAGCTTTTACAGGACAAGTGGAAGAGGGAAAAAGTCTCTTCCCTGTATAGTCAGGCGTTTTAAATAGCATCTTCTCGGGAACAATTTCAAACGTACACACGCTGACACATGAGATGAGTTGGCTCAACAAGATTATGTAAGAGTTTCGTACGAGCTTCAGCCCATGTGTTTTGCCCGTTTCTTTTCCATGGATTTACAGCGCTCGACTTTTCCCATGCTCATTTTCTCTTCGTTTTTGGAAGTGTCTACAAGAGGGCATGGATGTGTGAGCCTGTGCCTGGTGTGCGGGCGAGGCAAGGTGTTTTGGCTGCCCAGGTGCTTTTAAGATGTTGAGGTCTCCCTGCGTGGCCGGGGCCCCTGTTCGGATCAGTAGCACTGAGGCTCCTTGTAGCCAAAGACATGGACCCCGACTCGGCTCCCCCACGCCCTCAGCCTGTTGGCCACTGGCCCCACGTCGCCCTGTAAAGGATGTCCCTCAGCAGAGCTCCGGCCCGGGACACCTCTGAGACCCCGAGCCCGAGAGAACGCATCCGCAGCCACATGAAGATGGTGATCGACCAGCTGGACGGCATTCTCAAAGAGCTCAAGGATGTGGCCAAGGAACTCCGGGAGGTGAGGTTTAAAATTCAGCTTTCACATATCATGCTCCTGGGGGGTGGGGGGAGTTTAGCGTAGAACAAGAGGAGGAAGAGACGGAGGCAGGGAAAGAACGTGGGTGCCAGGTGGGTGTGCTTCTCAAGTAGGCTGCATTTAATTAAGTGTAAAATTATTTTTTACCGAGCATGGAGATTTTGATTAAGATTTTAAAGTGATGAGATCTCACTTTTGTTCCCCTTGTTTTGGAACAGGAGGAGGATACTGTTGATTAAAACCGCAGCGAGTCCGTCTTCCTTTTCCAATCAAACAAATGCTTATCGCCAATTACAAATGTCCTTCATGTGTTCAGTGGTGTCTTGTGGGAGGTACAGTCAATGTTAAGAGCTGTTGAAAAGCAGCAAAGCCAGGCTGTAAGAAAACACAGAAAGGCTTAGATAAGATACAAGACTTAGCACCGCAATAGTTATATAACCGTTTTGTTAAGGATCAGCTGGGTTCCTACTGTATTTTTGAAACTGCCATGGTAACACTGGGAGATTTGTGCGTGTATTAACGGTACACGGTTTGAAAAAAGGATCAGCAAAGAAATATACCGCGTGTGAATGTGCTCTCACAAGTAAATTGACTGAACAAACGTGTGTGTGATGGCTGATAATCAGGGTACATCTGTTCATGAGCGTGTGAGAGTACAAAATGGCCCTCATCATCTCTTTGGGATCTTCCCCTGCAGTGTCCTCAAAGCTGGGAGCTCTTCCCGCAAAGCTCCTCCAAAGAAAGAGATAATAGCTGATAGAGACAGAGACAAATGAAACCAGAGCAAACAGTTGTGTCCGACCCATCCCACATCCTCCAAGCTTATCACATGATAATCCTCCCACCTACTTCTGATCAGGGATGCAGAGGGAGCGTGTGTGTGTTTCTAAACGTGTTGAAAAAGCGAGATGGTGGATGTTAGCGTATGTAATGACCTGAAGGAGGAGGAGGGTTTTGAACAGCCAAGGTGAAGCTGCCATAACTCACTCCATCACCGCACAGGATCCCCGTAACCCCCCACACTCCCAGCTCTGTCCCGCTCACCATGCTCTACTTTATGTACTCGTACAGTTGGAGGTGCAAGGGCACAGCTCACAGTGCACCTTCCCTCTGTTGAGCAGGAGAAGCCGGCCTGTGCGCGAGTGGTGATTGATGATTATGGGACAACTGCAAGTGGAATAATGCTGGCTAGGGCTATTTATAAACAAAAACACAGCGTGTGCCTCTGCCAGCTCCAACGCATATTACCATTCTTATCCCAGACCCCATTAGAGAGGGCTCGGCACAGAGGCTCAAATGTCATTTTTTTATTGGGAGAGCACAATCCCACATATTGAAATGGCTAAGGAATCATATTAGCTGCAGTGGCAGTCATAATGCTGGTATCAATATCCTGCAATTAACTGACCTATGAGATTGCAGGGAATCAAAAGGAAGATGAAGAATCAGTGTAGCGCCATCAGATGCATGGAAGCCTAATGTTCCATACAAGCCACATGAAAGGAACAACATAATAGATAACTGTCATATAAATAAATGATGAATTGCGGTGTGAATATAGTGAAATAAATAACTGTGAAGGAGTAGTAATGACTGATTATCACCCACAAGGTCTTTGGGGAACTGGAGATACTGCAGTGGAGTTAAAGCTGACACTCCAAAGCACGTAGCTGCCCAGAAATTAGGAAACTGGTCTGTCACGATTCTTACTTCACAGTATTGTTTTCACAGCTCAAGATCACATACGTGCAGTGTAAGTGTGTCAAAAGCTGTTAAAAAAATCTAATTTCATCATTAGTCAAACTGCCCACATTTAATTAGCTGATTGCTCATTGCTTCAAAGTGTGCATTGTATATTGCAATATTCATTTAAAAACATTAAGTCCTCTACATGTATTCAAATGGGAAGATTTGAAAAGGTTTTCAATCTGTCCTTCACGGGCTTATGCATCAACTGTTAAAGAAATGATAATTCTGCAGATTTCTTTAAGGTGATAAAAGTGCCGGGGAATAAACCTTTTATCACTTAATGCTAAATTGTTGAGCAAAATCGAACAGTTTTTAATTGAATAAATATGTCAAGCCCCAAGGAACATTTTAATAAGGCCCAAGGGCAATCTCACATCCAAAAAGTAGGTGACACAGAAACATCGTTTGAATACATTTTGCAAATTGAGTAGCTTAGAAATCCAAAGAAGGCAAACTAGGGTAGTTTTGCAGATTTCAAAATAAAAATTATCCATCCAAAATGGCTATTTTCTTCAGCACAATGTGGGCTTGGATAAGTGATACTAACAAGCACCAATAAGCAAAGTGATTGAATACTGAACATGATGGTATGAATTAAGAACATTTGGCTGGTATGAATTAAGAACATTTGTCTGAAAGGAACAAGAACTTCCACATTAGAAAGACTTTCCGCTCCACTGATTCTAACCCAATGTGGCTCCTTAAAAAGATGGTTGCTAAAAAAAAAGGGGTCATCCATTGGTCCTTCTTTCTTCTCTGCCAAAATTAATGATCCTGACTTTGGATCACGACAACACACTTAGTGCAGTCTAATCAAACCGTGTGGTGAACTTACCATTACACTTTAATCACCGTCAGGAAAATGGGATTTTTGTTCCTATGTGGCAAATTCAGTCATTTGGACAGTGCAGTGGGTGATTTCCTCAAACAGTCATTTTCACAGAGCCTGAGAAATGAGTAATAATGAATCTTAAATTAAAAAAATGATACCAACGAATGTCCATGTAAATCTGTCAGGGTTGTGGTTTTCCTTCTAAGAGTTTATTATTTGTTTTTCTTCAGTGTTATCCACCCATCTGGTCTCTAAGCAACTATGTTTTTTTATTCATCCAGGTACATTCCATATAATTCACATAATTACCTAACATGTACCCATTAACCATGATTAGCTTTCAAACATGTGGTACAATTAAATATAATTCCTTCTCCTTGGCTGATGGTGTGTTGGTCACATAAATTAGCTGGTCTACTGTGGAATACAATCGAGACATTTAGCATCCATGCAATGTGGCTTCCACCCCAAGCCAGCAAAAATAAAAAAAACATTAAATATAAAAGCTGTCTCTACAACAGTGCTTATACTGATAATCTATAAGAGAGAGAGAAAGCTGTTTTATTCGAGAGATCATTTTATTTTTGAAATACTTTGATGCTTTCACTGTTGCTTGTCCTTGCTACAGCACAGTCTCGGGCATACATCTCCTTTACATGTCAAAGAAAAATGGACCACGGACTACACAGTTTTCCAAGATAGCTCCCTTCAAAAGCCTATTACAGTCAAATGCAGCCTGTCTTACGTGTGAATCCCATTACAGGCCCCATGACGGGTAAAATGAGGGTAATATACTGATAAACTACTCCATTTGTAATAATAACACCGGGAGTAGTGGCAACTCTAGAAGAAATAATTTATTTAGGTATCATTTCAACCTTGGACTTAGAAGTTTGAGGATAAAAACAAATAAAAGAATTGCATGAAAGAGATCCTCTGAAATGTCTGACGTTGAGCTGTTCCTTCTGGGAGAAAGGGTACGTAAGGAAACGCAAATGCTGGAGTGCACTCATGTTGGTTATTCGAGAGATACAGACTTGTAAATTGAAAGAATTTAATGAAGCGTTAAAAAAGAAAATAGAGTGAGACTGGGGAGAAGATGCAGCGGCACTTGGAGGAAGGGGTTTGGCAGTGAGCTACACGTCTTTATACGGAACCAAACGGGGATGATGGACTGTTATTATGTGGATGTAGTTATTATGCAGAATCATACCACGAGCAGACGATGCTGCACGTCTGTGCACGGCTCAAGACAAATGAACACAGGAAGGCAATCAGGACTCAGGAATTAAAGCTCCAAAAGAGAGGAGAGGATATAAGCTGGACAAAGAGCAATTATGAACAGCAGAGTACAGCATGTGCAGGACACTGGCCTCCATCAGTCAGCTGTAGCTGCATGCACGATGCTCAGTGTAATAACGGAGACTGGCTTACCGTTTAGACTCAGCCTGAAGACAGAGCAGGGAGGCAGCAGGAAAGCACTGGCGTCAGGTGAAAACTGCTTCCTCCCAAAGTCAGCTTTTTAGGAATAACGTCCTAAACCCTTTATTAATGAGTCTTGCCACCGTGCAGTTTTAGAACTACATAATGGATTTTTTAAAGTGTTTCATTAATGTGTTCCATCTACTGAGAATCAGCAGAGAGTACCATCCGGATTGAGAGCCTTTCAGGTTTTCTTGTTTCTACGGTCAACTTTGTGCATGACAAGCTCAGACTTAATCTGCAGGAACACCTTAAAGTCACAGTAAATGTTTGTCCATTCAATTTCCATTCATCCTCTTTTTACCAGATACCAGCATGATAGCATTGGTTGGTAAATAAAGGCATTTGGCAAAGTAGAAAACTGTTATGCGAATGATTCGAAGGCTACCATGTGGTGCTCCTTCATGTCTGTCCCATGTTTAAATAATCCATTGTTAAAGCCTGGTGTGGTATCCAACAGCTGGCCCCAGATCAGCCAGCCAACGGTGTCTCTTTCTCTAGACTGAAACCAGTTATGACACATCCACATCGAGGAGGGAACCGCGGTCCCTTATCTGCTGGAGCTGCCACGCTCAGCACTGAATCAAAACTGTTCCAAAACCCAGAGGGAGCCCAAAAGCAAAATCAAAAGGGCCGTTTTCTTTTTCTTCGGGGGCCATATCCTCTCCTCACACTGTGTTTCCCCCTGCTGATGCTGATGCTTCTGCTGAGCAGGTTCAGGGAGCAGAAGACTGCCTAGCAAGAATACTTCAACGTTTGACCATGAGACTCCAGGACTAAACACCAAGACAAGGACTTGGGGAGTAGAACAATATAAGGGCCACTGGTAAACAAAGTCTCCATTGAATGAAATAGTTGATCCTATTTCTGGGGAATATTTTCCGGAAGGTTTAAAAAGGCATTGGAACATTAGATAACTCCTGTTGGGGAAATGGCTTACTGCTGCAGCATGTAGTACAAAAGAATATTTTAGAATAATTAACGTGGGCAATTATAGCAAGGGTTTAGCAACTACAACTACAATTACTCTTTATAGCCAACGAATTGGGAAAAATATGAGGAATACAAGTTTAATTCACTAAGAACTTCTTTCTGTTGTTGAAGTCATTTCATTGTAAATACAAATCCAGATAAATTCAACAATTAAAAATGACTTGATATGGCTGAATACCACAACATATTGGCAGGAGATTGTGGCTCCATGTTTGTCCAAATGAACGGCTACAATCAGAAATTACAATCAGTCACAAAGCTGTGTCCCGGTTGATCATTTCCCACAAAGCAACCATTTTGACTTGGCTACAGAGTACTGTGGGTTTACTGGCCAGTTGACCACAGCCCAGTGGTCTCCATTGACGACTGCCCAGTCTGTTCTCCATCACAGAGTCCATTTATTTCTGATTGAAGCAGGCTTGGCCCATTATACGACCTGTGAACATGTCCACCAGCTGTCCTAGCAGGCAAACAACGCTCTGTAGGCAATAGTGAAAGCTTAACCACTCACACAGGAAAGTACTCTTCAACCTGACATACCTGGGCCAAAGGGTTTCTTCTCATTAAAAACCATTTGGAAGAAATGACAAGTACCCGCATGCCGTGTCTGTCAATGTGTTCTTCCTTGTCAGACCTCTTTTGTGTGTGGAAATTAAATTCCTAAATTAAACATGCCTCCAGCGCAGTTCTCTTTACTCAGGAAAACAACAAGAACAAGGTACCTCAAGCCTTATCTATTCTTTGCTGAACATAAAACACCCTGCCATCTCAACACCTGTGTTTCAGCCTTGAGCTGAGCTCCACATAAAAACACTTGGAATGAATCAGAGGCTCAATTATTCTCAGGACTGATGAAATACTGCTTCGGGATTTGAAGTGAAAATGTCAGATCATGTCCTGGTTGAACTGATTTTAAATGGATTCCGACCTGAGCACGGCATGCTCATGTCTGCTTGTACAAAACTACCATGGTGACCCCATTGAATAATTACAATTTGATACAAAATATGGCCCATGACTTAACAGGTGATAAGGGAGGAGATAAAAACATATTTTCCATTTATTTGACCAAGAATAGCTGGCAAATGAATCAATTCCAGATGTACATTTCCTAGATGCTCATATGTTACTAAATTGTAATGAAATCAATTAAAATATACAGCCCAAAATCAGGAATTTGCATTAGAAGCCACTATGGCATACAACGCCCTCGGATTACATTAAACGTAAGCAGTATTAAGGAGTGAAAGGAGAGCAGAATCAAAGGAGGAGGGGGGGGTAGCAGTAAAAAAAAAAGGGTAAGACTTTAGCAGCATCTAACCTTGAGAGCTGTAAAGAGAATAAAAACGGCGCCACGCTAAGCATTCCCCTGAGCCTCTTCCACCTAGCTCTGCTGTGGGGCTCCAGCTCCTCCAGGATGCAGGCCCAGCATGTTGACTAGCCCATCATGCCTGTAACACCCAGTGGATTAGCTGGCCCTTTGAGCTCGGCCTCCCTATGCGAACTCCGCATACACTGTAATGAGGGCTTCAGGTTATACCTCTGCTGAGGTAAACACTCCAAAAAGTGCACTCATCTCGCTCATTGATTTGTATCAAATAACACGCCTACTGTGGGCGAGTAACGGATAAAGTGGTGACTTATCTTTTCTAAAAAAAAAATTAAACCTTGCATGTTTGCATTTTGTGATTCAGCCACAAACCCTTTTGCATGTCCCTAGGCGAGGATGGAGCTGAATAGGATGAAAAGGGGAGTTAAAGACAGGGACAAGAAAAACAAAATGTGTCCAAGTGAGATGGAGAGAGAGAAAAGGAGAGAAAGAGATGAAGGGCGGATGGAGATAATGGTTTCTCCTGCTGCACAAAATTGCGACAGACTGGGTGGAACAGCTTAGATCAATTGTTGCAATTGTGCTCGTTCGTGGGCGTGTTTCGGATTGTTTTGGCCTATCTCTGCGCTGTGAATAAAACCAGTAGGCTGTAGTTAATGGTGTGAAAAATGGCATCCATCGAAGTGCACAAGCAGCCTCCGAGAATAGCTACATCATTTCATTGTGTCAAAGCATACTGTACGCAGAGAGACAGCGTGCTCTCTATTAGGACGCAAGACTCTCTCTTCCACCTGGTGTGGAACAAATGTTTTAAGAGAACAAATTCCAGTAAGGAATAATGAGAAATACAAATTATTAATGTGAAAAGATCTTTTGTTTTTAACTTCATTTCCAGTGCCTGTGAAAGTGCTCAGGGCAATGTGGGCCACTGCACTCAACAGTGTATCAGCCTAATCCAGCTCCGATCTTTGGAAGAGTGTTATACTGAGGGATCATCAGGCAGCTTTTTTTGTCCTGCCTTTTATTTTTAGCCATAGCCTGTGATGCATCATAAATCAACCCAGTTTCAAATAAGATTGTTCAGTTTTAACCAGCAGGAATAGCTGAACCGAGATAGCACGTTAGCAAGTGTTTGTATCCTCTGGCCTTAACAAATGCACATAAACATATAATGTTGAGCAGATGCGCACAGGTTGGTTCTTAGAATGATGAATATTGTGAAGGTTTCTTATATTGAAGCATGCTTTTAGTATTTTTTCTTCCATGTTTTGAGGAAGGTGTTTGAACAATATGATGATGTTCGGCTACTTGACTTGATGATGTGTTGAAGAAAACTAAAAGGGTAGTAAAACAATGTTTATAGCATTTTGTTAAGAGGAAATGTTACAGTATCCCAACTGAAGGTTCCACTTTTATTTTGTCAAAAATGATAAGAAATAAGCCATTGCACATTTAGTCTGACTTATAGTTTGACACTTTCAAAAACATTTCAGTTATGATGAGGGAGGAAAAATCATTGCCACATTTCAGGGTTTTTTCGAGAATTTTCAAAAACATTTAGATGAGATTATACAGTAGTTTAGATAGTGCTAAATAATTACTAAGCACATTTCCCCAAGCGAAATGTCATTATGTCCTGAAGAAACATCAACCACCTCACAAACACAGAATAAGGACACGCTGCCATGGAAAACTAATTTTTCAAGTCTGCACATGTTGGCACAACATCAGCTAGGTCGTCCCGTCTTCTCCACTTAGACTTCTTTTATTGATTGATTAGAGTCCAGACGGCAAAAAATGCTAATATAAATCTTAAAATCGTGTTTATAAAAAGTTTATTAAATGATCTGAAATGTATTGCTACTAAATTGTTGTTACTTTCCAAATGTCAACACCATGTCTTTGGCAATGTGATGGTTATAGTTGTATTGATGGTAACCAGATGGACACTTGCCTCTTCACAGCTTTTATTTTTTCTAAATCTTTAAATGTGGCTCCTGAAACAACTTACTAAGTTAATTATACAATGTTCAAAATATAGTCAAATGAACTCAAGAATAACCTCATCATTCGTCACTGTTTATTTTACTGGCACAAATCAGAGCAGATGTGATTTTTTTTTACAGAGGCTCACAGTTCCAATTTGCAACAGGTGCTCAGAACATAATTACTATCAATTTGAGTGGTTAAAAAATGTTGAAGTCTGTTCGGCAACAAAATGTAATCTTAAAAATTGCTCACGGAAGAAAGCCAATATGTTCTCTTAATGTTTTAACACCTAAAGTACAAATGAGGAAAGGAAAGAAAGCCAAATCATTCTGATTTATAAAACCTTGTGCACGTGGATCAGCGTCACATCCCGTCCTTGACACATTCAACCATAAATGATCAATGGAGCACATCGTAAAGGTCCCCTAGGATACTGTTTTTCATTACTTTAATATAGGTCTCAGATATATACAAAACATGTCTCTGACGTGTTTGGCTCCAAATACCAAACAGATCATTGCAGCATCCCATAATCCCCTCTGTTTCAGCCCTGTTTCAAAAGTGCTGATTCTGGGTCTGTTACTTTAGAATGAAAATAAGGAGACCCTCCCCACGCCCCTCTGAGAGATATTTGGTTAAAAAGAACACATTGGTGGCTCCAGGAGTGAGATCAGGTGATAAGGGGGGGGGGGGGGTTGGTTACCTTGGTGGTGGTTGGGCTAATGTTACTCAAAGCTACAAAAAAACGTTATGGACATCATAAAGTGGCAAAAATCTGATCAGCTCATTTTCAGACAGGTTTTTATATAAATGGATCAGGACAAAAAGAGAGAGAATCTTTTTTCCTGAAAGGTTCAGAATCTCTTTACACTTTTATGTATAAAAGACGGATGTGGATTTTGCATAATACAGGGTTCATACACTTTTTCATCAATGATTTTCAATGACTTCTCCATGACCAAACAAATGACTCTTTCTCAGCGGTACCATTGAAAATAACATTAACATGGAAAGGGAAAATAAGGTCTGCATATGAAACATGTTGTGCCTATCTAAAACAAATCAAATAGGCTTACTAGCTTCTACTAAAATCTCTCAGCAGCAAAATACCTCGTCAGTTAAATGCCATTTTACATTTCATTACTATACAGTATTTATTATCTTTATAGTATTACTATTTTGGCGATTAGATCAAATATAAATTATATTTGATGCAACTTCAGTTACATTTCCATGACTTTTCCAAAACTTTGGGAAAAATATTGTTTTCCATAACTTTTCCAGGGCCTGGAATTAGCATTTTGAATTTCCATGACTTTTCCAGGTTTTTAATGACTGTAAGAACCCTGATAATAGGTGACCTTTAAGGTTGATTATTATATTACACAAGTTTATATTATTTACAGTAAATCCCATCGACTACCATAGAAAGACCACTTATTTCCTTCTAGCAAATAAATCACCATGGTGATGGCTGAGGTTGTCCCTAAACATTTGTTCCTGCCTAGTTTTTCCATTCAACATTTTACAGCATTACACATTAAACGTGTCACTGCAGTATTTATATGTTTACAGCAATCAAACTGGTTGCTTCACAACTTACCAACATGGTCACACAAATGAGTGATACCTCCTACCGAGGGCTATCATTTGAAAACACATTTTAATAGGTGAACACCATATATTTATTAATGTAAGCTATGTTATGGAGAACTTGGCCTGCACTGGGGCTTACCGTATAATGAGGATAAGGAGTGTAATGATTGTGCGAGAGCCGTCACTGGTTTTATTTCCAGACTTTGCTAATTTACACAATCTGTGCAAGTGGAGAAGTTGTGCCGGGTGAGGTGACAGGAGAAAGCAGAGTGTGTTGAACAGATTGCACTGGAGACGCAGTCATGTACACTGCAGTGATTTCACACACAAAAACGTTTGTATTAGAAGATACTTTTAAGACAACCAATAAGAAAACGGTTAAACTGTAAATAAGACCTCTGTTCTACATTTTAACTTGGTATTAATCTATATTTTTCTTCGACTTGTCTCGGTCTTGATACATTCTGGTTTCCTTTGGTTTAGGTTGTCATGATTACAACACTGACTTTGAGCAGAAAATGCAAGGAGTGGCAGAAAGTCCACTAACTTTTCTAACCGGAAATCACAGATTACTGGATAATAGGCTAATATAAAGGTAATGCATTCTGTAACAGGACTAGAAATGGTAAAACAGAAGATTCTCTGACTTGGACCAAATGAATGCCAACTAGACTGATATCTATTTAACATTTAAATGTCTTTAATTACTTCATTTTATGAGGAACCTGTCCGTCTGAATATCGAAGCAGAGTGTCTGTGCTTGGCCCAAGGTGTCGTAGTTAATCTGCATCGAGGGTCTGAAGAGAACTGTAATATTAGACAAGATATTTTTTTTACTTATTCATGAACAATTACATTTCAAAATGAATGAGACTGCTACAAACTAAAATAAGAATATGGATCTCAAGTCAGGTACAGTTTGGGTTATAATATCTTTGCTCTAAAGAAACATGGCTACCTGGGTACTGCAGAGCCATTCAGTAAGATATCCATCATCAGAAAACGAATAATTTTAAGAGTCATCAGGGGCTCTAATAAACCAATGGATCACCAATTTTAAAATGTGGGTCAAGTCAAACATTGTGACACACAAGATGCATTAAAGTTAAACTAATAAGCTTGTTGTAGAAAACGTTGCTAACTGAAATTAGAAGTCTGCGTTAAATTATTGTAGGTTCCCTCATTTCAGTGCGTCTGTGCATAATGTATTTGACCCTTTTGGCTATGTGGCTAGTTGGTAGTTTCATTGGAGGATCCAGGAAAGGCTAGTTTAATGTCAGTTAATGTTGTCGGTGCAAATGTTAAGGCTGCAGGTGAATAAGTTGGTCATGATAATGAGTCATAAGAATTCAGCAGTGGTTGGGTTTCCACTTTTTGCTCAGCTTAAAAGTGACCTTTGTTACAATGTTTGTACATGTTTCACTACAGTCACTGTGATCCTTGGTAAAGGGCATCACCTTTACACTGTGGGGTCTAAAATATGAAAAAAACACCTGATGAGTGCTTTCAAAGACAGCTCTCCCATGCTTTTGGGAAATTCCCCCCATGTCTTTGTATCTGGCCTTGCTCTGGCAGCTCACACTCTGCCAGTTGCACAGCATGGATGGCTGCCACCACTGTCATTGTCAATAACACGACAACCATCTAACGCAGGGCAGGGCAAGATGAAAGAGGCACAGCAGAGAGGACAGGATAATTAGTCAGACTCACAGCTAAGAGCAGAAGGGGAAAAAACATGTCAACAAACTGTTTGGATGATTTATATTTTTTGTCATCTGCGCAGTCACCTGTGCAATTGGCAGTTTATGTCCAAGATGATGAAGCCCAAGATTCCTGACTTTTATGCAAAGTAGGCGATATAGCAAGGTCTACGAGGGTGAAAATTATAATTAGACTTTTGGGTCCGCTGTTATTCTCAAGGATATTAACTGAGGATGGTTGATGCGGACCGTGAGCTGCAGGTTCTGATTAGAGAGAAAAAATCCTAATTATGATTATGCAAAAAGCAGATTGGAGATTTACTGATGAATTCACAGATGAACATGCATTAGCAAATTCCCAAGGTTAATAACCTGCTGGACTGTTTTCGTGTTGTGACGTGTCGTGCCAACCATTTCAATATACACGTTTATTTTGTAGTGCAACCTGGGGATGAATTTGTAACAGAAATAATTGTGAGTTGCAGCAACATAACATTTTACTGTGCAGTTTGTTTAATTTAAGGCATTAGTAGATCAACTGTTTACAGAATATAGGGTAATCTTCACGGCAATAATTCATCCCCTAATTGCAGCATTATCACGATCGAATGCATGATTTATTTAATTAATTCCAAGATTAGGATCAACACAGAAAGCCAGACAGATCCCATTGATTTAAGTGGTGGTCACCTTGACCCTGGCCATTGAATCTTACAACTCTGTGAGGTCATACACTTTAAGATTGATTGAAATAATATGGTTTTATTGAATGACTTAAAGTAGTGTTTCAATCACTCACACAAAATGACACAACGCAATATATTCAATAGAAGCCAACGTAGTTACATTGTTGATCGGTAACCACAGTCAGTGCTATAGTGAATCTATTATGCAAGGCACAGTGACTCACACATACACCCAGAAGTGATGCATACTAGTGCACACACACAGATCCATTTCTGCTTCCTGTGTGTGGTAAGGAGGGTATAAAATAGCTCAAGAGTCTGACAAGTAAAGCTGCTCCACAGTCCTCAACTCAACCATGATTCACAGTGTTGAGGCTCTGAGTGATCCAGATTATTCACTGGAAATTAGATTGTTGATAGAGATACTAACAATGACTTCTTGTTCAGAAAGATATATGAAATTACCGTAATTTTCGGACTATAAGCCGCGCCTTTTTTCCCATTTTTCGACCTGCGGCTTATATAACGGTGCGGCTAATCTATGGATTTTTACAGCTAACGGCCACTAGGGGACCTCCTAAATCTATGGATTTTACAGGTTACAGTCCACCACCTTTAACTCTATGGGCTCTATGGCCGGTCCGCGCCCCCCACCTTTAAGCGGCGGGCTCCAGCAGGAAAAGCTGGAGGCCGGAAAAGAGTGAGACAGGAAGCGCGCAAAAGTAAAAGTGGAACCGAGAGTGGTACGAGAGACAGAACGAGAGCAAGACAGACAGACATTACGAGAGCGAGACAGTTTGTCCCCGTACCACTGGTTGAAAACCACTGCTGTAGATCACTGCCGGTACGTGCGCTGGGAGCGCACCGTTTAAGTTTGAAAGTTGAAAAGTTTGTGTGTCTGAAACGCTATGTGATACAGTACAGTTTACACAGTACATGTTCTGTAGCTACTATTGCACTAAATGGTAACACTTGAATACGTTATGCAAATATGCAACTTGTTTGTTGAAATGTTAATAAATGGGAGCTTCCTCAAACAGCCATCTCTTTCCCGACAATCCCCTCTGAGCACGAACCCTTACATATGGTAATTAAACATTAAAACACCTGCGGCTTATAGTCCAGTGCGGCTTATATATGTACACATCATTCAATTTAGCTGCTGCGGCTTATATTCAGGTGCGCCTGAATATAGTCCGAAAATTACGGTAGTCCTGTTCTTCAAACTACTATGTTTTTATTATGAAACCATTCAGCTGTTGTGGTTGTTCGTATCTAGTAAATGCATGGTTTCAAGGGTTCATGTGTGATCATCAATAGAGTGTGTGGTCCAATGAAAAAATATGATGCAATTTGTGTGGGACTTAAGGTAATTTATGATGCAAAGACCCCCACAGAGCTAAACGTCCAGCCACTATCACATAAATCATCAACCCCAGTGGGCAGCTTCAGTTTTTTTTTTTAACCAATTCTGTGTTCAATCGTAAACTGCTAATCGACCTAACGTTTGACGACTTTGGTTTTAGAGCCTTTGACATGGATTGGAGTGGAGGGAGAGATCGAGCAGAGGTGGAGCTGCCTTGATGACCTCCATAGTTTCTATCAAGGTCACAGCTAGAATTATAACTCCTAGAATCAGCTGTTCATGTTGGCAAAGAGGGCAACTTGATGGAATGGTTTGCCCACAGTCAGGACTTTTGGAGTCAGGTGAGGGTGAAGATACTAAGGTCATCCATTTGTGTGGTGGGTTTTGTCAGCACAAAACAAATAGGACAAGGGTAGAACACAACCCTGCTGATGTCCAATGTCCGTTGCCGTCTGTAGCAGCGACTGGGGAGGGGGATATTTAGACACTGAGAACCAAGAGATGATTTAGAGAAAGTGGAAGCGATGGAGGCAGAGGGGGAGAGAGGAGGAGCCCGGGAAAGAAGAAGAAAAAAGAGCAGACAGGCGGAGAGGAAGGCTTATCACTTGGCCTGCAGACAACAGTTCTTTTTCTGAGCTGGAGCCGTGTGCAGAGGGCCGGAGGGGGGGGTTTGCTTTCCACTTCGGGGTGCACGAGCCAGAGGGTCAGCAGTTCATCGCATAATTCGATGGCTGCAAGTCAGGCGCAGATGCACAACAATAGAAAACGGGACCTAGCTATTTAACACCTGTCATTCCTGCATCTGCACTGGGAGCTGTCAAGAGCGGCTGTTAGCCCAAGCATATTTGCAAGATTTCACAAAGGGGGAGGACAAAATATTTATTTATTTTTCCATTTGAGTGCTTGCATTTTTTCAGAGTCCTTTACCCCTCAGAAGCATCAGATCCATCTGTCTTTCGTCACTGTTGCTTTGCAGAGTCATTTGTAACAACCAAGAATAGCTTTGGTCTACATTTAGTCAATGACATCTGCTATGACCTAAATGGAGGCGATATTAAATGGGCTGCGAGAAGCTAAATTGGTGATGGCACACACTCTTTAAAAGAGGAACTGTGTTTTCAGTACATTCTTAGGTCAAATGAAGAAAGGAAGAAAGAAATCAAGGGCACAGCCAACATCAAAAAATTACAAATAACTTATGAGTCACAATACAGGAACTGGGGAGCTTAGTAATAAATGTTATGTATTATATTTTCATATAATATTATGGCAGAACTTCGTCTATAATTATAATCTCAAGCAATATCAGTTGGGAAGACGGAAATATTGTTATGGGAAGGAGGGTTAAAGGTTCTGCATAAAGATGCACTTTCATAAAAGAACTGAATTGGTATTTAAATTGGATTTTGATTCAAAACCACAAGTGCACTTTTGGGGGCGTTTAATGTAAACGTTTTTTTTTACATGGAAAATTAGCATACTAAATGGAAAAATTGTTTTTCATCTCATGGTGACTCAAGGCATCTTACCAGGAAGCGCTGAATTAAGTACAACCATTGAGATATATGTTGGAATCAGCAAAAACGTTCTTTCTTACTGTATTAAAAAAACACACATCGGAATCCACTCTCTTCTACAGAAATCTAAAAGATGACGGGAATCTTCTTTCATGTTTTTTTGAGACGAGGAATTTAATCAGGCAAACAATACACAATCTAAGACACTAATTTAAACTGGTCTATATGCTCAATAATTACTCAGTGATCTATACATATTATTTAAAGATATATGCCAAATATGATAATCAGAGCATTATTCTAACTTGCAATACAAAGTGGAGTACCATCGTCATCCTATTTCCATGGTCAAAAGTGTGGATTCAATGATCAAAACAAAAACAAGCCGAGCAGCCTGGGAAGGCGACATGTAAACTCTTTATGGAGAATTATGCGCCGTGAGACAATGCAATTCCCAAATCAATTAAGAAAAGCTTTTGGCAAGCCTGTGGGCGATAGCCATATTTCCCCACATTGTCTATGTAAATGAAAACCTAATTTCCCTACTTATCACACCACTTTGCTCAGATCAATGTACCCTCTCTTTCTGCGTGGAAGCAAGTCCCCCAGTGCGTTGTATCCAAGACTAAGTTGCCATTATGATGCACCTCTTTGATTCTTCTAGAAGAAGGGATCTGATCCTCGCAGAGCTTCATTTCTTAGTTAGCGCTGTTCCAACTGGTGGATTCAGAAATTCAGACAAAAGCATTTAATAGAAACGTAATAACTTGAGATAAACCGCTTTTGACATTTAGCGCACCTACAGTTATTAATTTAAGCACAAAGACTGACTTTTTATAAGGAGAGTATAATGTTTCTAAAAGGGATGAAATACAATTTAAGAGACTTTGAAGGGATCGTAGTTTCCAAACGTATAACAATATTCTACAAGCACACAAACAGGACAATAATGTGACCTAAGCTTGTGACAAAGCTGTGAATTTAAATCTCAAACAACTCTACCAATTATCGACTGCAGCAAAAAGGCAAAACACATACAGTATGTATCCTTGACTTGTCCATGGCTTAGTGGCACTCCTGGACAAGTGCACTTCTGGGAACTTGCATCCAGGCAAACCCCCATCTCCTCTGCTTGACCAGATGCAGCCACACACCTGGAGCAGGGCGACCTCTCTCAGTCTAATTGCATGGACATAACATTGGCAGTTTGAAACTGTTCCGAAGCCAAATTCTGCAGGAGAGGTAGCGGGGGATTGATGCTCAGAAATGCGTTCCGACAGCTCCTGCCTGATTGACAGATTGATAACGCTTGAGTGTGGCCTCTTCTCGCTTCAGGTAGACCCGGCACTTGCCCCGCCTCCACGGGGCTCCAGGGAAGTGGCCGTTAGGGTCGAGAAGTTGGAAAGAGTGCAGAATGTTGTGTTACATTTAAATTTGGCTATAACTGTTGGTGGTCAGCCAATTATATATACATTGTGCAAAACAAAATCTCATGCTGTTCTCAGCCTACTCCTGCCTGCCTGCTTTCATATGTATGAGTGAAGGGAAGAGAGTATAGCTCAACCATACGCCATAGCTTTTGTAATGTTTTAATTCAGGTTGTCTTAGTTGGTTAAATTTGGAGATCTAGTGTTTCCCATTACTAACCCTAACCCTTGTTAAACAAGTATGTGTCATCTGATGAATTGATTTGTGTTGGCGCCATAGATACATCCCTTGCTTCTCTGCCCATTTGTTTTAGCAAACAAAGCCATGTGACTTGCCAAGCTTTTTCCTACCATGGTTGCAGTAATGAATTCAAAGCTACTTTGTTGCACTTAACCATAGAAGAGAGGTAACAAAGACAAATAACTGCTGCCTTCACTTGACAAATATCTTGTTCTTTTCAGTGAGGCTAGCAGAGTCATGGGATACATTATTGATTTCTGATCCTATGATAGCAGTGAATAACTTTAAGGAATAACACACTTTCTTGCCAACACTTTTAGCATACCACCACAATGTCATATCTTGAATTGTGCACACCAAGATCTGGTGCAACCAAGCCCTATTTCATTGAACAACTAAATACAGAAATAGTGTTTGAACACAAACAGTTTTGCATAGTAATAATGTCTGAAAATAACACAATATTGTCCTAGAATGACCAAATTCAAATACTTTGGTTCTAAAACCTCACATCCATGAAGATTCCTAAATTGGATTTGATTTGCTATTCAAGTACATCTGTCATTATGCATGTGCTTTATCTTGGGCTAAATTTAAAAAGTGGCAGATAATTTGAGTCTGATCATCTTTTTCTTTTTAAGTCTCATAAAGGAAGAGACAGGAAACAGTTGGAGCTTGCCTGGGGCATCATCTTTGAGGGCCATTGAGCCGTTAAAGACTAAAAAAAAGCTTGAGGGAAAGACGGAAAAGAGCGCTGGCATCGCTAACAACATCGTCATTCAGCCCACCCACCCAATTCTTACCTTCCTTTCAAACCGTCGTCAAAATAACTGTCAGAAATGTTTCATGTCTCAGAATTGCTGTTGGATTTTGTGAAAGGTGCTGTGTTCTCACAATATTCAGGACAATAAAGAAAGCAGTTTAATTTAAAATAACATGTATTTGATGTTCTGCACAGCAAGTCAAAGCAACTCACAACAGTGCAGAGTATTTTTGGTGACAAACCCACTGTAAACTGTTGTGACAGCCAGTGGCTGTATTTTTCATCCATGTTATGCTTTATTGGATTTCCCTTTTTGATCTACTATTGTATGTATTTAGTGTTGATGATTTCCAATGAGAGAGGGAAAATAGGCCATTGGATTCTCTTAATTCACAGCACACTCTCTGCCCCTGTCATTTAATTGATAGATGCATGCCCTTTCTTTTTTCACTCTCTCCCGCTCCCCACAAAGCTCTCCATTTATTGCCACTTTCATTACTCGGAGCAGAACGGTAGGTTTTTGAGATCAGTGCTGGGTATCTGGAGGCTAATGAATTGGGTGAACTGCGGTGATTGCAGGAACATCTGACTTTGCCATCTGAGGACACTTAATGACATTTTCAGAGTGACAATACAGAGACGCGGAACTAAAAGCTAACTGCCATGTTACAAATAGCGTTTCTTGTATTTCCCCCTATTTATTCCATCATTAGGGGCCAACTGGTAATTGCACAGCTACAGATGGAGGCATCTTAGTATAATATATGCACATGACAGCTGTTGACATACAGGTTGGTTCTCATGCTTATTCAAACGGCTGATTAAAATTGCTCTCCAATGCCATGCTACTTTAGAGAGCTAGGATTACTGATATGCCATTTCTGAGCAGGAACACAGTATCTCGGGCTGCGCTGGTTTAAGTGCCGGCCTAAAGCAACCTCCCAGCAGTGAGGAGAAGCAACCAATCAAGCCCAGACCTAGGACTTTTGCTCAAGAGCCAGAACTGTGGCCAGAGGCAAGAAAACACACAAACAGTGGTCCTCCAGTAGGAATAGGAGCAGTTCAGATCTGGTCAGCTCTTTTCTCTCAGAATTGGAAAGACGAGTCCAGTTCCTTATTTTTTATTGGTTAAATTTAGACCAGTGTCCTACGCTGCAGATAGAATATTAATCAGGCCACTGTGAAGCCAAAGAGAGAGCTGCCAGAGACTCCACTCCTGTATTCTTCCTCCTTTTCTACTGCATTAAAGCTTTCGGGACAGTGTACTACTGAAGTAACCCGAGCCATAAGTTTAACTGTAGCCCAGAGATATATTGAATACTTCTCACACAATTATGAGCAGCATTTGAAACACCGTAGGCAATTTAGTGACACATTAAAGTCCCTTAATGGGATGCCGATTTTCACCACCGGACTATCCAAATAAAGTGTGACCCATTAAATGAATATTTCATGTGCCTTTTGATGGGATCTATCACAGGCTCTGCAAACACTACCTATCATTTCTTGCCCTGCTCACATCCCCTGATTTCCTCCCATTTTGCATTAAAGAGTGAATACATTTGAGGCCCAATCAGTCATTTGTTTGACTATATAAATTATTGAGTAGGTACAGTATTCACATACATAATTCAAGACTCTGAGTTGCAAATGGAAAATCTGCATTTTGTGTATTTTTCAATCAATCGTGTTTCAGAATATGGGGAGCTTTTTATAAAAAATATCTATAAACATTGCTGATGGAAACAAACTTTTTACGATATCAGAAAATAGATGTGTTATTTGTGATCTGATGGTAGCAGTTTGTAAAAAATCAAATGTCAATCAAATAAACTATGCACCCATTCTTGGGTACACATAGAGCAACGCATGGATAATTCATGCTCCCTTAAGTGCTTGAATGGGAAGCTTTACTAGCTACTGGAGCATGTCCAGTAAACTTTGAATGCTCATTTCAGACCAATTTCTGTTTAACATCAATAACACGGCTCTACTCCAAAGATTACAGGAAAAGCTGGAGTAACATTTGTGACTGATCGAACACACCAACCCTCATCTTGCAACCTCTCTTTTTTCTCTGATGCCAAACGAAACCACAAAGCAGAGCAGCACTGAAATAAGACATAGCCGAATCACACTGGGTGAACATTTAAAGCGATGTACATATTTTACCATGCCACTCCAGGTCATTGCAGGTCAGAGCCTCTGCCTGATTTGATTACTAGATGGATCCAGTTTTAGGGCGTGCGAGTGTAAAATTCCAACAGTGAAGTGCAAAGTAAGCACAGTTTGTGCGGGGTCATTTTTGAGAGATGTGGCACAGGTTATCAAAGGGCAAAGTCTGCCGTCTCTTCCCTCTCATTTCCCCCTTTCTTTTCATCATGCTCTCCTGGTCCTTGAACTCCCCTGAGTCAATAGAGACACTTCACTCTGGGGTATAAAGTCAGGGGGCCAGCGAGACGGTAGCCACGTGTCAGCGCTACATTTGCGTCGCCATTGGAGAGAAAGAAAGGGTTAGGAAGGTTAGGATAAAGGCAAGAAGAGGTGCTAAAGTCGGAGAAGGAGGAATATGCAGGGTGCTTCATCATCTCTGGTGACAACTGCACACAGAGGGAAGCGAAGTACATGTCCACTTACAATCTGCAACCTTATCCAGCCGGCTGCCAGCTAGCGGTCACCTCGCAGACGTCTGGCCAAGCCCATCTATTAACCCAGTACAGCTGGCCACCTTCCAGCTTGAACGACTGCACTTTTAATTGTGCTTGTGTCCTGGGTGTGGGTGTGGGTGGGGGGGGGGGGGATTTGCTATGATTACATTTACATTTTGATCATTACCATGTCTCGCCTCACAGGTTCACTGCTCAAGAGAAACACAACTATCCACAGAAATAACACCTGCCGTCGTTAAAATGTAATGTCTCTTTTTTTTGCGGAAAAAATTCAGTTTCATCGTATTTGTTTTACTTTCATAACCTTGACCCACCCATCCACAACATACACCTCAATTGAAGAATCCTGTCGATGCTGCAGAATGCGCCGGCGTCTACATAATACAACAAAACTAATTTCCCTTTCTCCTGCTGTTCTTGTGTCTTGAGAAGATGAAAAATATTCATCGCTGTTGTCGTGAACACAGCATAATCATCTAGGATTTACGCTTCTAGCTTGTATCAAATTAATTGTGCATGGAGTGAGGAGGGTCTGGAGACAATCTCATAGAGATGGATTTCGCAATGTCATCACTCTATTGCATAAAGTTAAACGAAATTTCTTGTTTTCACCTTTTTGATCCCAGCTAAGTCCGCACAGCTGCTGCCTCTTAAAGAAAACTGGATGCAGAGCACAGACGTGGTGCAGCATTACATATGAGCTCATTTCCAGGCTTGTCAGCATGGTGTGGAGAGGGGGGGGTATGCATGGTATGTACATTGAAATGGCTATGCAAGCCAACATATGATGAAAGTACTGCTTTAGGATTATCCCATGGCTTTGAAGTATTGCACTGCAGAGCCAACTTGTGCCTAAACACTTAAGTCACGAGGTGAAACCTGACAGGAATTATTAATGGATGTCTAGCCTTTTTAATGGATTATAAAAACTTGACATACTGAGAAATATAATTAAAAACTTTGAGATGACATCTGAGGTGTTACTGATTTGTTTCAGAAGGGATATATATAGCCTTGTTTTATCATGATAGCCATTGTTGGGGTAAGATACAAATCATTTGGGCCACGGCACAGAGCCTGAGTGTCCTGAGGTTGGTTACAGTTTTCGTATTGTCATTGTCTACAATGCCATCTCATTTGTTCTGAAACCTACAGAATAAAATAACTGCATCATAAAGCACTTTACCACAGGATTCAAAATTCAGTTACGGCCCGTCCACACAGCAGCGTTAACAAATCTTCCAACGCTTCTGCCCATTCACTTTGAATGGGGTGACGTCACGTTGTCTCACTTTTCGTCGAACTGCATTGTGGGAAGCAAAGTGAAGATTTCCAGGATTTTCAGGATTCAAAAGTTGAGCAATGTTCAACTTCTGAAGCTGAGGTGGAAGCGTCAGCCAATCAAATCCCGTTCATGCAAATCTGACAGTACAAGCGCTAAACAATCAAACCGCGTGCAAGCTGGGAGAGACATACCGCAGTTAATTTTCTATATTCCTAAAGATGGAGGAGAAATTAGTTATTGCGGTAGCAAATCACCCGGTTCTTTATGACCAGTCGCTAATAACTTACCGGGATACAAACCGGAGGAACCAGGCATGGAGGGAGGTGGCAGAGACAGTGGGTGAAACTGGTAGGTTTTCACCTGTTTGGGGATTTTATATCCAGTTTACTTCGATTTAACATTGCTATTGCTTTTTATGTCGGGGGCGGGAGAGTCATGTGATTGGTTGTTGGTCGCAAAAAATCCCCAAGCTTTCAGACACGCCCACCTCCAAGATGTTTTTAACGCGGCTGTGTGGACGTACAGTTATGCTTATGAGCGCCTGACCATACACTATCATTTGGTCAAATCTTATAATAAGATGTATCATTATCTCTTTGCTTGAGTCAGAGCTTCTTTTAGTTGCACTCATTTATCATTATATTGATGGAACGTATGTCTCGATTAAAAGACTTAAGTTCAGTGTTATAGAGCCAATGGTGATTCAATGAATCTCAGGAGCACTATTACTGAAGCTGATAATGTTTCAAGACAGTTCATAAGTTTGAAGATGTGAGGCAAATAACTCATTGCTCTGACATGATAATAGCTTTGTCACCCGAAGTAAAAAAGATTAAATGGATCCAAAAGCGTTCATGATCTTCACATTGGAGCTGATCTGAATGACAATCATTTGCTTTGTTGGCCAAGAGTACACCTACGAGTGAGGGGCTGCAGATTCAGTTTACCAAACATTTAAAAAAGCTGAATAAGTTAAGAGGTATACATTTTACACCATGTATTTACCATCTCAAATTAGAAATGTTTACTTGTGCTTGTGATATCAGGCAACTATGTTAACGGCAGTTTTAAGTACTCGGACCTTGAAGGAACTTCTAGATTGGTGTCAAGCACCTACCTAAATAAAACTATAAAATGACTTCCAACCAGAACAACACATAAGTGTCGACTCATATGGCAACCCAATATGTACGATGACAGTGTTAAAAACAGAAGAGGTTTGGTTAAGGGACACGAACAACTTGGCCAGTGAAAGTCCACGATTTGGTTTAAATAATTAAAATGTTGTGAATGTTACAAAAATACCATCTGGTGTTTTGTTAACCCATTCGTTTCAACATTTCCCTACCTAGCCTTTTTCACTCTTTCAATATTGTCCCCTGACTTTTGGGAGCCTTTGATTTACTCGTTTTTTTGTTTTAGGGCAGTCTATTCCAGAGTAGGTTCTCCATTTTCTCTTCGTCTTAGTGGAAAAGCAATGAAGGTTAAAACGGTTCAAACTTTTCGGATTTGCTGGAAGTCTTTGAAACAGTAATGATGGTCATGACTGCTCTGACGATCTTATTAACGTATTGCGCTGGAACACAGGTCAAGACATTATGATGTCATGTGAAAGTCTTGACAAAGTAAAGCTGGTGCCACAGCGACAGTGCCTCATACTAAGAAGGACATCCAAGTCTTCATAAAGGATTGGATAGCGTCGAAATAAAAGAGTGGAAATAGAAGACTGTGTCACATTCGTGATGCTAGAAAAAGGGAGGGGTTGACAGTAAACTCCGTAAATCCATTTGGTTTTTCAGACATGGAAGGAGAACGGAACTGACAATAGCTTGAGGGGTCTGTGCTCCACGGAGTGAATACCAGAGCGAAGGAGAGGAAAAATAAATAAAGAATGTGTCACCTAGTGGGAGGAGGCACCGAGGCAGGATCTGTCAGAACTCTGCTGCTGTCTGCAGATTAGATCTGGGGCTATTTAAAGAGGGCGCGCACGCCAAAGCCCCCGATGCCAGTGTCCACAGTGCATTTGCTGCCTCTGTGACATCATTGGCAGCCTTCACCTTGTGACAAAAAAGATGAAGCACAAATGACGGATACAAAAGGGGGAGGGGGCTTTTTCCTCTGCCGTGACTGACCTGATCACGTTTTTTTTTGCATCCGTGTAGATTCACCACATAAAAGCCAAGGTCACACGAGAGGGAATATGTCCGATGATGTCAGAGATGCAGTCAGAGCTGCTCTACCCATTTCAAGGCTTATTGTGGGCCTATTAACAAAACTCTCTAACCCTGAGGTTAACCCCTTCAAGCTGCTATCACAATGATCAGTGTTTTCCATCAGGATCAAAGCAACACAAGCCGGCCTGGCAGACAGAATGACTTGCTGTGTTCTGTATATATATCTGTTACGTGTGTATGACAGTGCGTTTTTTATTTTAGAGTGAAAAAAGAGCTAGTGATTGATGCATGCGTTTGCGTGGGTGTATGAGTCTCTGCCAGAAGACATAAGATGGCTGTGTGTATGGGAGTGTGTGTGTGCTTAAACTAAAAAAAAATGTGTATTGTGGGTGTGTTTGCTTGCGTAAATGAACGTTGTTTTCTGTCCTCCCACGGTCAATTGATTAGATAGAATGCTGTTGGCGGGGCCCCCACCGTGTGTTTGGCCACATCACTGACTGTGATGTTTCTCGTTTCAAATAAAGCGACATTAGCCCAGTCATGTTTGCCTCCCAAACATGAGCCGAGGATGATGAAGCTATGTTCACTACCAAACTGCAAGGCCTCATTTACCCCTTGATACCTTCCCCGCTCCCTCGCGCTCCTGTCTCACTCTCTTCCTCCAGGCTGCCGCAGACTGACTCTCTGCTACAGACTGAGTCATTCTCAGCCAGTCAGTTATCTCTCCATCCAGCCCTCAGATTTCACCACCCCTTTTGTTGTCATCAATCAAAGCTTGGCTGCCACAGAGAGAGAGGAAGAAACCCTGAAAGGTGTCAAAACAGTGTCCAACTAAGGACTTGTACTTTTAGGTTGCCACCACATTTATGCATAGAGGCATGAATTATTAACTTGGCCCCTTTTTGAATGTTTCCAAGAACCTTGAATTGGTGTGTTAAAAGCAAGCAGCTTGCGTCATTAGGTGCCTTGGTGAACACCGGTTATTGCGTCACGCAGACAAATAGGCGCTACAATAGGTATGGGAGGTGGGGAATAAGGGAAGAGGGTCACGGAGAAACGCAAAGTGAAGACAAGGAAGCGAGGGAAGCCCAGTCAGACAAATCCTCACAAATGCTCCTCACAGATGGCTCGATGCGGCGTCCGTAGCTTACCTCTACCTGCTAATTACGTTCTGCGCCTGACTTCACACTTTCCCTTCGCTATAAATGCCAAACTATTTTTGAAAAGATGAATATGCTTTACATGGGACAATACATCTCCATTCTTCAGCCCTCCCAATTTGTGTCAACAGCGAAGTACAATGGGCCCACTGTTTGTGGACTGGCAATTTAAAGTGAGAAAACAAGAGATGGAGTGAGAGGCGAGAAGTATGGAGAATTGCCTCTCCTGTCCTTCACTTTCACCGTACATTGCTTATTTGTGTGTGGTAATTGGTCCTTTTAATGTTTCTGGAGAATGCAGGTAGAGAACCCCGCTGTGTTATGCTTCTTCTAACAAGGCGGCAGAGCAGACGGGAGGAAATCTGATAGGTGGATGATGCATGCTCGAATGGAATATATTCTGGGTCTATCTAGATTGATCTATTATAGAATTGCACGTATTTCCTTGTCACTGGGCAGACAATGGACAATGGGCTTTAGTTAAATCCTCATGAAATTAGATAACATGGTAGTTTTTTATGATTAACGCATTCTGGTTAGCCTTTGTCTCGACATTCAAAACCATTATGCAAAAATAACTATTAGAAATGAATCTAGAAAGTAGTAGGAACATGTCAACTGACTGCTCTAGTTAAATAGCACTTTGGTGAAGTTTGTTTACCAAGCTCCTCTTGCCGGAAGGACTTGTGTAAGTGAGGTCGTTTTTCTCCACACACCAACATGTTTCCCTGCCACCCCTGCAACCTATAATTATCAAGAACACACACACTAAAATGCAAATCAACAGAATGGTTGGAGGAAAGATGTGCTGCGGTATTGCTCTGAGGGGATCATATATGTATTCTCTGCATATTTCAGGCAAGTAATCAATATGTTTTTAAGCTTATGAGTTATATTTCAATATGTAATTATAGGAGTTGATCCAGGCGCATTGACTATTTGTTCTCGCTCCAAGATGACTGATGAAATCCATCCAAAAAAAAGAGGAGAGAAAGAGAAAAGCTGTTGCAGCTTCTTAATGGGGAGCCTTGCCAGCACATCTGGATTGTGATGGCTTGTTTCGCATTCAAAGGCTGTATTTTACTGCAGAATTTTACAAAAGTTTACTCGTGCTTTAAAAGGATAAAACCTTGGAGCATGAATATAATGAGGATATGTTAAATGCACAAATAAATGCGGGACAACTTGTGTTGGGATGCAGAGACAAACAGCCATTAGTGAGGCAGTATTTTCCTCCCTGCTTGCTAAAGTTTAATTACATGTGAAATTTTAGCACTGCAATCAAAGTAGTTCATTGATGTAAGGGGTTCTTATAGCATTCGAAATATAGTCACTGTGGACATTATCAAAATTCTGAAAATGCCTGACTAGCTTGTATATTCTGTGTGAGGGTCTCAATATCATTAAGGAATACTTTTTCAATAACCTAACACCAACAATCAGAATTCTGCATACACCCTCAGAGAGGAGGCACTAATTACATACTCTTGTTCCAACCCGCAATACACACAGATTAGATCAAGGCCAGTACCCTCACCCATACTTGCCAACCTTGAGACCTCAGTAATCGGGAGCATTTCAAAACCACCGCGGGGGGGGTGTTAGTGGATCACCGGAGCTGTATTAGATTAACATCTACACATGCTTATTGTAGTTGTAAGTGCACTGCCTAGCTCCCTGCAGCACCATCCTTGATGGAGCATATGTGTGGGCTGGACCTGTATTTTACAGGAAAGGAGTGAGCAGAGGGTCGGGTTGTCGATTCTTGTTCTGTTTTCTGAGACTATCTGCCTCACCCTCTCAGACTTTCAGTTGCGCACGCTACTAATGAGACGTGCTACCATGGAAACCAAACAATGGTGTAGCTGTATTAAAGTCCGAGTGGAAACAGTCCTGAGTAAATCTGATTTTGTCAGAAATCGGGAGAAATGTGGGAGAAATATGACCCCGGGAGGAAACCGGGAGAGGGCTATGAAATCGGGAGTCTCCCGCGGAAATCGGGAGGGTTGGCAAGTATGCCCTCACCACCTGCTCCCACCTGTCACCGCAGTACGTTTCTACCTCACATTTGGGTTGCTTCATTGTATTTCAAAGCTCATCCCATTACTTATTCTAACACAGGCAAGCTAAAGTAGGCAAAGAGTTCAAATAATGACAAAGAAGGTCATTGCCGTCCTCGCTGTCTCCGCAAGGTCTGGCAAGGAGGCGGATGATTGTTCATTTCTATTGTTAGCGACGGCAGACTGTTAGGAAGATGTTATCCACACATTACGGAGAGTTGTGTTGACATCTGTCACCCTGATGATTGATTGCCTGAAGGAGATTCTTCAGTTTGCTACATTGTGCTTGCTGTTTTACAAGATGCAATGTGTGGACAGGAGAGCAGTCTATAAATAGAGAAGGGAGATGGTGAGGGAGTGATGCGGGCAGGTATGTGTGGCAGCCAGATGGTGCCTTGTGGGGAATGTCTCCCAGTGATTTTGTTTGCAAATAGGTCTCTGTAAAGTCGCCGTCTCCTCTCCTCCAACCTGCCTGCTGTTATAGGCAGAGCTTTAGGAACTGCCATATCTGATAAAGGTGCTGCAGACTCAAAGATGTCCCGCCGCTTGCTAGAGAGAGAGTGAAAGTGACGCACTGTGACAGCTTTTGTCACTCTCTGAGGCGACCGCCCTACAGATTGTCACAGATAGAAATGGCAGAACCCTGGAAGCAATGACAAATTGTTCTGAGAAAAAATTGGTAAGAGACCCATTCATGTCAATATCTGTGGCCTACTTCAGCAATGTAGTGGGTACTGGGAAAGGGGGGGAGCATGCCGTCACTCAAGATCTTTGCTTTTACTTCCCTTAACAGTATATGTCATAATAATTACTGCATAATTGGGTTCTTCCTGAAGATAGATATAATTGCACATTCGTTATTTCACACATTAAGAATGATCAGTTAGCAGACTGCAAAACACCCAACATTTAAGGCAGGATGATTTGCTTGGTTGTGGTTTGTAAAGACAACATTTAAAGTTGGCCCCTTCTCCCCAGGCTTAATTACACCAGAATGACCCGCCCCCATGCATCAGCAAGTGAAAACCAACCAGAGATTCAATCTGATTGGTTATTATAGCATCAAACTAGACTAGAACACACATTGTTCGGTTTTTGTAGGAAATGCTACTCATTATACCTTTAGTTACCTGGATGTAACCTAAAACAGTTTCCATGGATTAGTGGGATTTAGAGGATTGGATAATGTTCTCTTAATGCGTTCAAAACAACACTTTGTCTTATTGCGCTGACATTGTTGAGCATAGTTTCATAATGTAAGTCTCCTAAAAGTCTATGATCCATGTAATCAGTCGAGAACCCTCGTCGGTTGAATGACTTCACTTTTCAGCTGTGTCGTTGTATACAGACCCGTTTAGGACCACCATTGCAGGTTGTAAAGTTTACAAACTGAGTCTTGAGATGACCGAAGCACAAAACAAACTTTGATAGCAGTAGAAAAGGATAAAGGCGTGAGGCTGGACCGCAGAACTCTCAGCTCCAGTGCTGACTGTCGATGAAGAAGACTTAACTACTTTTGAGCCATATGCTGCTACAACCTCATCTACTGCCGTCTGTAGTTACTAAGCATTAAGATGTTATGACTTAACTATATGACCAGGACACAAACCTTTACTTCTGCCTGGAAGTAAATGTATATAAAACTGCTTTAAAGCCTGGGTCTTTTAGGTAAGAAATGAGACTCAGGTAGGTTATTTAGGAATGTAATGTTGCTTGTGCGCTGAACTGACACTAAGTGGGCAAGGGAGTCGAATCAATGCATGTCTCTAAACCTCATGATTTTGGGGACGGCCCTAATGTGCACATGAACAATTCTATTATGAGAAAAATAGAAGTCAAGAACCTCTTTATGTCATCAAGAGAGCAATCCTTGATGTGCTCCACTGAGTGAGTGCGAGTACGACATTGTGAACGCTGTAACAGAAGCCAGGGTGATTTCACGGAGATATGGGCACATTTTCCCGTTCATAACTGCTAGCACCACACCAGATAAAGCTCATTTGGGTGTAAAAGCTTAAACAAACATTTTACGCGTACACAAATTCAATCTCCAATTATTTTTAATAGAGCAGCTACAGGTTTTTTTTAATCTCTTGAAGTCTTCACTACTTAGAGCTCTTTTGCTCTCCCATCTGTAGCTCGGGAGAAACAGACTAAAGGTAAAATATATGGATTAAATCATAGGATCATTTTATATTTTTTGTCTAGAATCACAGATGTACTTTTTATATTTACTGAAATATGTGCGTCTTCACGAGGCAATATCAGTTTTTTTTGTATTTGTTTAAAAGTGGATTGCAGCTTGAATAGTCAATAATGCCTTGGGATAATACCTCACAGTAGAAGAGACTCCATTATAGCATATCCCTCACCATTATATAAACCAGACTGCTTATTTTAAACAGCTCACTCCTCCAGACAGTGAGTCATAGTCACAGGCCCGAGGGCGAAACTGATTTGTTGATGAGAGGTCAGCAAAGACCTGTTCCAGCTAACAGAGTGGCCACAAGTAATACTTAGTGCAACAAGGGTGTGAGAAAAGACATCTAAGAAAAAACACTGACCATCATATCCTGGTAGTGCGCATTGGCCGATAACAGTATTTAACTCGGCCAGGTTTCACTCCTGTTACGTAACTGCAAGTATAGGCTTGTGAGCACAACATCATTAAAAAAGGGAATATCAGAAACTCAGAAATGTTCCATGACATTAAGATAGCAGGTCAGCGTCATCCATAAAACATGGAGTTGATGCCTTGTTGAAAACCATATCAGTTTCATGAAAACCACAATGTACTATGCAACCTTGAACAGATGCATCTCTCCATGGCCATTATCCTTCAGTGGGAAATGTCCCAAGTGTGTATCATATCAAGATTATGAGTGACTATGACAATTTTGGTCCATATACACATATATTGATGCCTGTATGTCAAGCACTAACACACATCATTGTCTACTGACACGACGTGTTTCATGGGAAACAAAACTTGACTGCAAACACTGGGAAAACATTTGTCGGAAATCCAAAGCCAATTAAAAAGAAGATTTAGCAAAAATTGAATAGTTCTGGATACATTTCTGAGGTCTACTCCATTACCATGAGCAGCAAAGAGAAGGTTAAAGTAAAAAGAAATTGCAAAAACTATTTTTTTGTACTTTTTTTCTCTGAGTGTGTTTACTTCAGCAGGGTAGATCCGTCTGTATTTGTTGGGTAATGATATATGGGTTCATACAATAAAAGAAAATGGGGGCACACTCCCATTAAGATAAGCGCTGCAGGCCAAGGAAACCTAGAAATGCCAGTGGCATATTGATTGCATGCCCCGTATCACAGCCCGGACATTTCATCCAAAGCCGTGGCCCGACAACAATGAGCAGCAATGAAAACTAACCCCACGTTTTAACCAAATGAAACATTGCACAGGTGCTGCAGAGCTGAAAAGACAATTACAGTCAATTGGAATGAATACCAGAACATAGCAGGTGTGAGTTATGGTGGAAAGTCCAGTTATAAGTCTTTTGATCAAATAATTATACCTTGATGTCTTAAGACTAGATTAGTTTTTTTTTTTTATGAATTGTTGCTAGTCTTGGTGGTTACTCGTTTTAAATATTATGCTTTAATTGGTATTAAATGCGTCGGGAACCTTTTTTTAATATAATTTTCTCACTCAGGACAGACTGTTAGTGACAGAATATTATGGTAAATATGTGATATTATCACCCTTGTTCATTCTGACTTCGTAAATAGGCTTTGTTTCTACTTGTGAATAAACTGTGTAACCGCACTATGCTGTATGTACCATGGAAAGCCACAAACAGGCAACAATTAATCATTTCTAGCAGTTGCAATTATTAGAAACGACAATTGGTTGATGATCAATCATTTAATATTTAGTATATTTCGAAGTGCCAGCTATGTTAGCATCATTAACTTTCAACATGATAATATAGAGAGCAATATTAAAAGAGAAAACCCCTGAGTCCAGAGCTTGTTGTTCAGCTTTTCTGTCTGGTATAGGTGCGGAGAGTGCATTTACATTTTAGTGAGGGATTTACACTTGGCATGTTGTTGATGGATATGTCTTATTTGATCAGTGTTTGAGTTCTGCATGTGAACGACTACAGCTGCTACACACTTAACCAGTGCAGTTGTAAAAAAATAACAGAGATGCACAGCAGATTCATGGCTGATGTCTGAATAAAAGCAGGGACATGCTAACATAATTTATGTAATACATTGCTGCATATAAAGCTGCATATAAAGCAGAGCTGCAGATGCGGTCTGTATGCTGAATAGTTTGGGTAGTCATGGACACTATATGTCAGCATTTCTGCTGCATTGCAAACGGCTACCTCCAAATGATTAGTTTATTCCAAGTAATCGTTCACTGCAAACTTCAAAGCATGTGTATCTTTGTGTATATATTTAAAAAGAAATCTGACCTATTGATGTTATTGGGTTAATGATAATTCTCCCTTGAAAGGTTTGTGTAAAGTTGTTCTCCATCAGAATTGCAGAGCGTGGGGATGATTGTATTCTACTTTCAGACCACATTTCAGACCAAGTCCTGTGTCTTCAAGTCTTTAATTAAGTCGAACTGTTACTTACATTTGCGGAAAAAAAATATTTTATAACAGTAAAAAAATGGAAATTATGCTTTTAGTCCGTGTCCCTCTAAAAGTGTTGGGGTTAACGTGTGTTTTCTGTGTGTTGTTTAGATTGACGGTGTTATAATATATTGTCAAAGTGAAAAGTCACAAAATGTATAACAGTTATGGGTTGGTTTCTGTCAGCAATAGCCATGTATTTACATTAAGTAATTACTCCTATAATTTAGATTGTTTGCCTTAAGGAGTGTTCACTGTAGTACCTAACCATGCTTGATGTTACCATAGATTGATAAATTAACCAAGAACCAGTCTTTAGGATTACAAAATGAACCAAGTAGTCATGCTTCCTAACTGTTCTTAACCTAACCATTGCAGATCAAAGTGCATTATGCATTTTAAACCCCAAGACTGGTTGTTTTAGACTATTTTATTCAGAGTCTTCTGGCAGCTAACACCTTTCAGCTACAGGATCCGTAGCCCTCCTGCTTCACATAGAAGAGTGGTAGCAGCTTGCATCAGACAGAAAGTGACAGTATGGATACCCAACACAAATTTTGGCAATACAAAAATCACCCATGATGTTATTCAAACATATTGTATGAAAAACCTTCATTTACTTCCTTATAAACAGTGTGTCTAGATGGTCGCAAAAAACTGCGACTTGTTGACATGGGTGACAGTAATGTTGTCAACAGCTGAAAACCATCTGGCAGCTGTCATGGATACCTGAGTGATTAACACTAAGCCGCATGGCAGAGTTGTCCAATTTTACACATCCACACATCTGATCCTCCGGCAACAGTCTGTATATTCACATCTTGGTTTTTTTCTTCACCAGAAACAGAGCCGATAGATCTAACTGCCAGATCTTGTAGGAAAAACAGTGAGAACGTGTTCTCCTCTGATAAAAAAGTGTAAGCCTTCGGGGTAGTTTTTTTTTTTTGCCACCTTGGTGTGTTATTCAAGATTTTTGGGGGTGTGTAAATCCATTTACACCCCTGGAATTGTAAAATAACACCCATTGCAGCCGTCTGGAAACTGTCATTAGGCAATATCATCCCACCGTCTCCTGCCCAAGAAGAGAGACAGTGATAGTAGACATATCAACAATTTGGCTGGAAATATTTTTAAATTTGAAAAAATAGTTGGTCCCATGGTAACACCGGACATGGATCTTACACAACCATAAATAGTACTCTCCGACTTATTGGCCGAACAGAATGGGCTACTGCAAAAACCTTTTTGCTGAATGTGGGGTTTGCAGCTTCATCCTTACTTATGATAAAGGCATTGATGGCTGTGTGTGACTGATAATGCTATTTGAGTAAGGTTCAAATCAAGGCTATATATTTTAGAGATATGAATGTTCCTTATAGATACAAAAGAGGGAACAAAGCTTAAAAGTGAAATGAACTTATGAGAAAGATCATTTTTGCCAGCCAGTCTATCACTTGCTGCCGGCCTCTCTGTCCCTCCATATCTTATGTTCTTTGTATTACAACCATTTGAAGTTGAGAACATACTGGATATGGATGCCTGCTGTTTCAATTAGACTTATAGAAGGCCATGTATGAATGTGTTTTAGTTTGAGCCTATCTTGTAAGCCTACATGTGCAAAAGACACATCATTTTGGCAGTATTTTCACCATTAGACTTTTCCTAGAAAATGTATAAAAATGGTTTATTTTTATATGATTGAGACAACAAAAAACTGAATTCAAAGTGTAGCTTACTTTCTTTGAAGTTGATATGCTTTTCTGTTGTATATAGATCCGATAAAACAGGAACACCAATAACCTAAAAGCTATTATTCACAGCATCGGATACTAACAGGCTCTGCATTTTGTGCAGTAACATTAAAATTGCCTCCGCTTCTGTAGGAATTACCTGAGGTATTGTTATGTTAACAATTTACTTTAACTACAGTACAAATAAAGTATTATTAGTCAGCAAATTGGGATATCTATGTAGCTATGGATCTGTACTTTTTGTGCTGTTTTAATGTCAGAATAGACTTGCTGGCCTGTAGACGAAGTGTTAGTGTGAAGCATCAAGGTCAAGGATATACTGCTGGAATGTAGCGTGGTTGGAGAGATCCTCCCCTTATTCCAGCATGGGTCAACTTCGTTTACCCTCCAACTATACATTTCCAGTGCTCGGGCAAACTGTAATCACTTTAAACCTTCACTGGCCTTTTACAGGAAGACACCGTGTTGTTAAGGAAAACTCTACTCAGTCATTCAAATAGGTCAGTGTGGCCTGGCTGCGCTCACATGCACAACTCGTTTTCCTCACGTGTGACCAGTGCGACCTGACAGGGCTCAGGCCTAATCCGAGCGCTATCTCAGGCAAGCAGACAGACTGAAGAGCCCCGTAGCGTGGCACTACCATCTTTCTCTGGTCATTACCGGCGCTAGGCCTCTCAACACGGATAGAAGCAATGAAGGAGAACTTCAATAAACGATCAGTGTGCTCTGCCAGCACCAACGCATGCTGCATCTGCTGCCTCCCTGTTGCTAGAAGACAGAGTTCGCACCTTGCTCCCTCACAGATAGTACAACCCATAAACTCTCCAGCATAATAGTATAAACCTTCCAAATGCGCCATGCGGCAGGTGGATGTGTCTGCCCAAACTAATCACCGAAATTTGGCTAAGAAAGTGGTTGATTTTCCAGACCTCAAGGACTGCAGAAGCCCACCTCTTCTAAAGCTGCAGAGGGATAAATGAGGCCCATTATGCAGTGAAGTTAGTAATGATGCTTTTGATTAGTGTGTTGTCAGGAGGTATTGGCTCTACGCTCATCACAGCGTTGTTTAGCACTTTTAAAGACCTTCATAAAGATGAGCATTTTTTGAGAAAAGATGAAAAAGCAGGGGGCATGTGCCTAATGAAGTCTCAGGCTTATAGCCCCTCTCGTGACAGGATAATTACACCAAATGCTTCCAGCGAACACTTCAAAGGACACTTCATCCCTGTGCCAACACCAAGCAACACATCTCACCAATCAAGATGGCCTGACCTAAATCAGGTCCCCGTGGCTCGTCTGTAAAGTCTCCCGCCCACGGACCCACTGGACCTCTGCAGAGTCAACTGCATTAGAGTCACAACCGCACAATGTAAGTGATTTGCATACAGGAATTAGTCTTGCTGGCATTGCTGCAGAAACATTTTGACCAATGGGGTTTTGAGGCGCAGCTGTAGAGAATGCAAAGCAATATTGAAGTGATAGTCGACAAAAATTCAAATTATGAAGGCAGCAATAAACTATCCAAATCACTTTTAAAACTAGACTACTTGAGCATAATATATTACTCGTATGGCTATGCATTTGCTTAGTAGGATCTAAATGCTTATTTATTAACAAAATAAGTCTTAATACTTTGAATCCATCCCAATCTTTGTACATGACCTTGTTGCGATTACACGCAAACATCTGCAGTGGTCAGTGCGTGCTAGTCAGCTTCCTGCTTCACAAATCCGCCCTGAGCAAACGGGCCAACAACACTGTTCGGATTTTGCACCGTTTGGCATGTTGTTCACATACTGCTGGGAAATATTAAGTACATAACGAGAAATTGTTAATGCTCCCAGAGTGCTGTTTCATCCAATGGTGAATACGATGTCTGGAAGAGATTGCACAAGTTTACGAGTCACAGGACAATTTTTCTAGTGAATCCTGTAAATATTTTCTCTCAGAGTAGGTCAGGGATGATAAATTAGCTTCTGGGGGATACGATAAACTGTATCGCCACGTTGTGAGTGGCTTGGATGGTCCCCTCTTCAAATCTTGAGGGGAATTAGATTGAGGGGAAGTAAGCAAGGGGTAAGGAGAAACTGCAAAAATGCAGGAGCTAACTGCATTAAAACAATATTTGCAAACGTTTTACTTACAAACCAGCATGCAAGGCTATTTTGATAATTGCTGAGACTTCCTAACTGGCATAAACCGCTTTAGGCTCTGGAAGTGCTGCACAGGGGCGGGCTGGAAATCTATTATGACATGTTGAGAAAGAAATGACATTTAAGATGTGTTTGCATGGCTCCACTAAACATATTTGAGATTTTCCCAGGAAGATAAGCAAAGCCATGCAAGACGTTGAATGCTGCATAGTTAAAAAAACAAGCACGGCAAACTTCTCAGTCTTCTCTGAAAATGACTCCTGGAAGAACGGGTGGTGCAGGAACAGATGGAGAGAGGCCACTTGAACACAGCGTAATGAAGCGATGCGCAGAAGATTCCCTCGTACAGCGTGCATTTCAAATGAACCCAGTGAGGGTGTCATGTCTCATTTATTTTGGTAACTCACACCTGATGTATTTTTTTACATATGTACATTGCTACAGACAACATATTTTGAGTTGTTTTTAATGTGCTGATAAATACTAGAATATGTAAGAGGGGATAAACGTTAAAGTGTGATCATTAAAAACATGTTAAAAATGCACTTTTACATAATTTATGTCCATAAGACATGCAAAGGATGGCAACCTCCATCTGTTTACTAGACAGCAAACAGAAGTCCTTTCATACAGAAAGCCATCAATGCACATCAAAACAAGTTATACCTTTTAAACATCTGTTTTAAGATCAACAGAGTGCTTAGAACATGTGGTAAATAGCTCCCTCCACATCAGAGGCAATTTTACACACATACAGTATGTCAACATTTGCTGATTTTGACCTGAACCTGTACATTAAACATTAATAGTGGAATCAGGTATTCCAGTACTGATGTTCCAGCATATTTCCAATAAGCATTTACAGAGCACAGGAGCTGACTTGGGGAAAAAGAAACAGCTACCACACCGGCAATAAATAAATCATGATACCAGGAGGTGGTGAATTTTACAGAGAAGGACTCTTGTAGTGATAGTGGACCGTATGGAATCTATTTCCCAAATCACTACTCCGCCTGAGAAGAGGCTCTTCTGAGATTTTTTACATTACTGACCATCACTCAGTGTAAGATTATCCTTGTCTGTCTTTTCCATCACTGTACCTTTCTGTCACAGAAAAGGCTTCAAGTGCCCTCTTTCACTCTGACCCTCAATTACCCGGCCCAATCATCTCAGACAGGTGTTGAGGTACAGTAATAAACCCTGGCCTGATGCTGCCTGTCTTTCAAAGCACCTCTGAGAGCTCTGAAATGACTGAACTCGCTGTTGATCAGGTGCTGTGACCACAGTTGACTCGCGGCTGCCGGCTGATACTGTGCAGTGGAAAAGAAAAACAATACCACGTATTGCTCTGCGAGGACTCCGTTACCGTGCTTCTACAGTAGAAAGATCATAATTATTCTAAAATATTGAAAGAAAAATGTTTATAGCTATCATTTGTGTGCTTTAAACTCACATGTGAATCATAGAAGGTAATATTCATCCTCATAGTTTTTAGTAGCTTCCACTAGACACCATTTACAGTAAAGAAAGTGAGTTAAGTTGTCAGCTGAGGCATCGAGAGAAATTAAAGACTTGAGATAAATTCACACCCCGCACTTATATTCACGCTTATACCATACATTACTTCTTAACTGTGTTGCAAATGGAGTATTTTCTGTCTCAAGGATGGGCCATCGATGCATCATCAACTTTGTAGAGTGTTGGCGTCATAAAGCCAAAAGGGGGATACACAGCCCAACTCCAGAGGTGTATACCAAGCTTCAAGCTACTCATACGATATATTGTAATGGAATAAAACCTAGGAGGAATCCAAAGTACTTTGCCATCATTTAGTATTGACTAATAAAGAAAAATAAGCCTACATTTCAGGCATTGTAAAGAGGCTATACAAAACTGTCAGTCAGTCAGTGTGAGGATATCAGTCAGTTAAACGTGTAGAGTGTGTTTTCCACCCACACAGGTGTTTTCAATTACTCTGGCTGATTAAACTCGTGCACAGGATCATGAAGAGGTGCTGCAGTAAACATGAGCTGGTAATTGCATAGGAAATGAGCACCGGATTAATGATGTTTACTCGTGCAATGTTTGGTAAATGTTCTACTCTTAAATGGCCTGTAACTATATAGTTGCACTATGACAAATACCATGGGATAATCTCAATGAAACATTTGGTACCTCCTATACTGATAATAGTGTATGGGCTATACATGATCCAATGTAAAGTGATTAAAGTAAACTGTTACTTTCCATTTTTGACTAATCAGTTTATCCATTTTAAATATGTTGGGCAGAAAGTCAATGACTGGTTCCTGAAGTGTTCATTCATCCTTTGTGCTAAAGCAATCTGCTCCTCCAATTCACTCCATCATCACACATTATTTGACTAGAGGTAGAAAGTGTTCATTGTTGCTGCATACAAGGTGTACTGCCCTTTTGAGCTGAGAAGCTTATCAAGCTAAATTAGCCTACATACTGTACTGTAGGTATGGGTCAGGCTAACCGGCAGTGGAAGTTTACCTAATTAATGCATTCAAATGCAAAACTGCAGAGAAACAACAGCCACATTTGGGTTGTGTTCAGCAACCAGAAAATGTGTAAAATTTCCTTTAAAATTTCCAAGTACAATGTTGTTTATGCAACTCTCTTAAACACATCTAAAGAAATTTATTTATTACTTATAAGTCGCTTTGGATAAAAGCGTCAGCTAAATGCAATGTAATAATAAGTAATATTTAAAGGACTTTCTGTTTTTGACTGCTAACCAACCAAATAATATATGTAGGTGTCATTGCAAGCTTGTAATATACATTTAACAGATCACGTCTTAACTCATTGATTAGATTAAGTCCCTAACACAAAATGTCAGCCCCCTCTGTTTCTGAGAAACGTTTAACATTAACAACTCCATGAGAACCAAGTCGGCAAATCACACAGCAAACATGATGAGTAATTCAAGGATTAGAGGATTCATACAGCCCAATTCCCTCCAGGCCGTCTGCCAATAGAGAAGCACGGTCCAGGTACTCGTGAGTTGTACGATGCCACAACTGGTGGATCTGCAGAGAAGCTCATTGACAAATGTGCCAATGCCATGGGTGTAGGAATATGCAGCAAGATATAAATGCCTAGAAACATAAAGCACCTCTACAAAAAAGAAAAGTAAGGAAAATAGCATTTATTCATGCAAAACTGTTTCTTTCTACTAAGGCTGCAGCCACACAAGGACGATAACGGAAACGAACCAAAATCGTTATCAAAAAAGTCTTCCGTCCACACGCAATAGGCACCAGAAACGTGTCTGTTCACACGAGACCGCTCAACCCGCTGGAGACGCTGTAGTACATATGCCGGGCCTGTAGGTGGCGCTGTACTTCCGCCACAAAATACACCAAAAGCAGCGAAGAAGACTTCCCGCGCATGCATGGTTGCCCTTCTGTTTATTTTCCGTGCTGGATTTAGCAGCAGAGGTGGTGTTTCGCCGGTCAACATGTCCGTTAAAGTTGAAATATTCCGGACAAAATTAGAAAAGTGCCGGTCAAAGGTCTTCTTTGTTATTTATTGAGCTTTAAAACAAATGAATAACGACTATATAACAATAATACACGGAGGACGGAACCTCTCTTTTCCTCCCCCTCTCCTGACAGCCTGTCAGTATCCGTGGTCTCATGCAGCTGGCTGATCCAGTAATGAGTGAAATATTTATAACTAGTTTAGGTAGTTTGAGAGGTAACTAAAATAGCTAAGGTTGATGATCCAACTTGAAGTGTGTGTTTTGTTCCGCTCATCGCTCCATCACAGCGGGCGGAGCTGCAGGTTATCATGCAGAGCTGCGTGTCTCCTCTCCTGTCCGATTAGACTTCACTCGCATTTACAGTATGTCCGTATAGATCAAATCTAGCTGGAAGCTCCTGCTGGGTGCACTGTCCTGCGAGATACCGGGACTTGGCTTGAAACACTGGGGCTATTGCGTCATCGTTATCAGGAAATGATCGTTATTGGGCGTAGACACGGAACCGTTTGGCCCCCCAGCGCGTTTCGTCCGCAGTTATCGTTATCTGCATTTCCCTGTTGGCCTCGTGTGGCCGAACCGTCTATATGATAAGGGTTCCCAAAGTGGGGGTCGCGAGATGATTACAAAATAAAAATGGAAAAATTAAAAAAAAAAATTAAAAAATAATCTTTTTTTTAATCATTTTTTGTATTTTGTATTAATAATAACGTATGCATCGACATTTTTCAGTGGCGGACTAGCCATCTGTATAGTTTCCCTGCAACGAGGCTTCCCCTTTGACAATCCACTAGCGCAGTGTTTCTCAAACATTTTCATACCAAGGACCACTTAACCAATAAAAAACACTCACGGACCACCTAACTCCACAAATATCCCAAAACAATAGGCCTGCTTACCCATTCCAAAAGTATATAACAAATTACAGCCTAATAAGGACAGCTTAACCTTCTCTATATCGCCTCGTTCACACATTAAATTTACAATACAAATACAACTACAGATTGTATAAGCATTTAGTTCAAATGCGATTTAAAATCCTCTCAGGTTGTACACCTCTTATTATGAAATGTAGACTACATTTATTACGAGTTGATGTCCGAGCCAACAGACTCAGATTGTTGGCTACTGAGAGATATGCAAAATACACCGCATGTAGTACGACACAAACCTCCGCTGTGGATTTTCAAAACAAAATACAATAAAACTATGGTCGCAGGCCCAAGTTTAACTCTCTGAGGCCTGCATGGTCTGCCTACAAAACAAAAATAAAAAAACGTTTATGCAGCCCCAACAACAGCCTCTGATCATCAACAGACTTCATGCAATGCTTCATCAGATGCATATATTAGATAATAATCTATCTCATAACTACATCTACTTTCAGCATGGATAAATGTTCATAAAATACATCCATTGTTTGTTCTATATGCTTCTTGAAATCCTAAAAAACACATCGTTTTTCTAGAACAGATTACATATCGCCTGAAAATGGTACAAACAAACGGCGACATGTTTGACGAAGGTGTTGCGCTGGGCTATATCATGCAATCGAAACTGAAACTTAAGCTCGCTCCATTGCGGAGATATTCCCGCGAGAGTGCGGAAAACTTAAATTAATTCACTAGCCCTCCCCCCCCTGAAAAGTTTGGGAACCCCTGTGATAGAGAACTGTAGCGGATACGACCGTTATCGTCCTTGTGTGGCTGCAGACTAAATGTGCCGCCTGTAAGATAAGTCAATGCTCTTTAGTTTGGATTTAAAGTTTGTTTGTTAGATTAGAATCATCATCTTGAGATATTTGCAAAAGATCATCAAGCTCCTGGATGTCGGTTTCCATGTTTGCAGTGGAGATCACTTCATCTTTTGGTGAACATTTGTTTGCATTAACAGTCTACAACTCATAATACCGCTTTTAAAGTTGGACGGAGAGTGAATAAGGACTTTAATTCTAGGAACAGATAATAGTGTGTGTTGTGGATACAACAGTAGTCATTTAATCCAGAAAAGAGCCGACACAACAAGTAATTACAGAGGCTAAAACCAAAATAATTATGTTCTAAAAATCTCAGATTAAAGCTACGTTTTCTCTGGGATTTATTCCTAAATGCTAGGCCTGTCACGATAACTACTGTTGTTGGACAATCTGTGAAATAACTGCAATAATCAAAATATTTGTATTGTCATTTTAGGACCATTTTACCACATGGAAGAAATTATAATATTTTAATATTGTATTATATTGGAAACTCTCTATTCACAGGGGTATAGACAGTCATTCAAGTGCCAATAAGATACAATGCCAGTCCAGCTTATTCATGGTTAGGAATGAGTAAGCATAACGTTCAAACTAACCACATATCAGCTTTAAGTTTAAGTAATAAAAAAACATTAACTTAGCTGGAACCCTTAATCACACCAGAGTTGCGGACTGAAAGTTAATAACGTACAAATGATCAAGGTCCTGTCCAAATTTTTAATCAAAGCGTTAAGTCGATAACTTTATTATTATGACAAGCCTCCTGAAAGGTTTGGGGAAATGTATCATTTACAAGCCACAGGAACACTGGGAGCCTGCATTTTACAATAGATTGCTGTTGAGAGCAGAACATGCTGATTGAAGGTGCTAAAATGTCAAGTATAGAGGGCTTGATTTTTAGGGGTTGTCAGCAAACCAGTGGGATTTCAGCTGAAGTGCTTTCTATTCATCAAACACTCACCGCTGTGGTTGCTGATGATTGAAGCATTGAGGTTAATTTTGACTAACCATGAATGAAATGCTTTTACCGAGTACGTTTCCAGGCAGCAGGGGACATTTGGATTGTATTTAGTTAGACTTGGACATTACAATAACACTGGAATTAAAATATACATCAATGTTAGAGCATAAAAAGCACTGGGTTAAGTGTTTGTGCCATAAAGCTATACGTCTGTGTAGCTTCATCTTATTCATCCTGGTAGCTGCAGTACAACATCAAGGCAATATGAATGAGCCATTGTACTGAGGTCACACGGCTCTCAGCATTAATCTAAAAGTATGTTTTAGTTATTTTCTCTCTTAGGGCTGAAAAAGCCTCTTTGACACATCTTCACTGCAACAAACGTATTCCATTTACATTTTTCTTGATTTAACATAAAGCTAATTTAAAACAGATGTCCATAGGAAGCCTTGGCAGAAATAAAAACATTTTAAAAACCATTAACAAACAATTCAAGATTTATAGATGGAAAGTATTGTAATGGCAAGCTTTAAATGCAAACACAGATCTATCAGCAGCTGTGACTAAATATTTTGTTAAACTGCCCGTAGGGGACACGGATATTCTATGTAAAGCATCTGGAAATGTGACATAATGCGTAACAAGTAAGCTGTCCGAGAGATTTATTTTAAAAGGGAGATTTATAATTAATACTTTTGTATTCGTTTTTCATGCTTTTGTTAACTTTTGTCATCAAAGGCAGTCTATTTTCATACAATAAGAGTCAAAGTCAAAGTGTGTATGAGATTTGAATTTGTAATGCTTCTTAAAGTACCAACATATGAGTAACTATAGTAGCACTATAGGGTGTATACCTCGCAAAAGTCATTGATAGTCCCATTTACTGAATATCGATTTTATTCTTCAATCCTTATTAGTTAATTAGCATCAATTTGCAATGTTAAAACAGACTTATGCCCTAGCCACACAGAGACGAAACGGGTCGTATCCGCTACAGTTCTCTATCATATAGACGGTTTGGCCACACAAGGCCGACAGGGAAACGCAGAGTGTGCACGTGGCACCCGTTTATCAGTTGAATAGTGGAAAACATGGACTGACTGACTGACTGAAAAACAGCTCTAAAGATCTAGTACCCCAATTTTGGTGCAAAAAAACCTTTGTTCTGTTTTTATGGTGATTGCATGTGAAAAGTAAACATAATTGCTTATTTTTTGGCCACAAAATGTTTTCACATTACCAAGTAAAGTAAATAACACCTGCAAAACAAATGTCTGTACCTAATGTTGCAAGCGATCCAGAAGTTGATATTTCTGGACCCAAGTGTTGAAAAGCACGACAAACAGACCAATCGTGCCATCAATAGAGCCATGTCACTAAACATAAATGTATATATATATAAGCATCTGGTTCTGAATGTAATCTCCCTCAGAAATGGTTTCTCCACAGTATCTCATCAGTGTTTTCTCCCCCGCTCTCCTTTTTCTGTTGCAGGTGGTGGGTCAGATCGATAAACTAACGTCCGACTTTGACTTTGACCAGGATCCAGATGACTGGACGGTGGCCACGGCCAGCAGCACGTCCAGTAGTGAGCGAGGACTGGGAGAGGCCTTCCGCCTTGACTTCCTCAATTCTGATGTGCTTTCTGATAGCTGGGAGTTCTGCAGCTACCTGGAGGGTGCTGGCGCCGCTTGCCGCATTCCTGGTGAGCAACCAGGAGATCTGCGAACGGAGATGGGCCGCGGGACCATCCCCACCCAGACGCAGACCCCCACCCCGCCCCCCTCCACTGCCTCCGTCTACTCCCAGATGAACGGCGGCCTGCCCATCCCCAATGGGCCCCGCATTGTTACTCCAGACTCATCCAGCGAGGAGGCGAGCAGCTCCACTCACAGCCACAAGACTTCTCGTAACTCCGGCACAAGAGAAAGGGTGCGCTTCAGTGACAAAATTCTGTACCACGCATTGTGCTGTGATGATGACGAGGAGGAGGAGGAGCAAGAGGAATTGCAGGAGGACAAGAGTGGCTGTAATACACCAGATAGTGAAGGTGAACCCAGTCTCCTGTCGAGCTCAGTCGGCCCCAAACGTTCTTCCTCTGAGCACTCACTCCTCCATAACTGTCTGGACCCTTCCTATGTTCCCTCGTCAATGAAGGGGACGATGGGAGCCCACACACTACCCAGGAAAGGTCTCTTAAACCCCGGCTGCCGCAAAAAACTGTTACGAAATAGCAGCACACAAACTGTCTCTGACAAGAGCACCCAAACTGAACTGCCCTATATTCCAACCAAACAGAAAACAAAGGACCACTGAGAAAGCCCTACGTTTATCATAAATCTCATGAAGAGGACTGTGCATTATTTAATATTAAATACATAGCTCATAGATTAATACACAAATAAATAAATTACTAAATAAATAAATGATATATGGGAAATCACTCGACTACCTAAAGTTATTCTGAGGCTCAGGGAAAACTCGATGAAATGAAGGAAAGCAGATCACTATGATGAAAATTTGGTGGACCAAAAGGTTAGTGCCTGTTCTGATGTTAAAAAAAAAAACACTGAATGGATTCCCTATGTGTAATCATATGAAACAATGACAGACATTATAAAAGCAATCATTTTTACAAGAGTATTTAAGTGTTCTAAATTGGAAATGAGGTATGAAGAGGTCCTTTCCCCTCCTCATACAATAGTAGAAGTCACAAAAAAAAGAAAAGGAAATGCTTGTTCCTATTATGTGGATACAAAACGCTGCACATTCTGTACTCTGAATCTGTATAAACATTGTCTTTTTTCATGTTCCAGTTATTTCAAATGTCAAGGGGATTGTTGCTTTCAGCGGGATAATGTATCTAGATGCATATGTCAAGCCTCTTCCTCTCTTTGATGTCAACAAACAAGTTTGAGCGAAACGCCTGAAAACAACACTATTTACCTGCCCTTGGTTTTTTTTATAAATCATCTCAATGTGATCTCTTCTCAGTTTGCTGCGGTAACATAAGAGTGGCAGGAAGAACAACTGGTATATATGAAGTCATTTGAGAATGTGTGGTCAACAGAAGTGGCATTTCCATTTGTTCACTTCGTCTGTGCCTGAGGGCGACGTCATTAGACCCGGGATCCGAGCTAAATAGAAGTCCACAAAGAAAGTGCTAAAGGGTTTTGTCTCTATTCAGTTGCCCAGTGGGGAATTGAACTCAGCAGAGAAGCATTTTATTCACAGGGCTGACGCCAATAGCCATTCCTGATCAATATGTTAGAGGGAGGTTGCAGTGAGAGGTCTTTCTGCTGTGCTGAAAACCACTCTCCCGGGATCTGTGAACAAAAACTCACAGTCAGACCTATTTACTTACACCGAGTGAAACAAAATTAGATATGTGGCCCTAAAGAACTGACATTTCAAAAAATGTGCGTCCAGCAGCGAGCGCTGACCGTGGAAAGAGAGAGTGTTCCTGTTCCCAAGCAATAATTCACCCCGGGGAAAGGCTTTGTGAGCCTGGTCCCCTTATTCTTACTTTCCTCACGTTGTGTTTTCAAGTTTGAAAAGGAAAAAAATGTCAAATGTCATAGTCTTAAAGAGGAAACTCCTTGCTGACATTTGTGCCTCTGATGGCCTAACGTGAACTTAACCTTCCGCAGGCAGAAATGCTCAGTCAATTGGATTTATTTATTTACATCTTAAAATATGTATTTAATGAATCTATGTTTTGTAAGGGAGTTTGTTGAATTTACTCACAATGAAAGCTAAACCAACTGCAAGAGACTCTTATCTGTATAGGCAGTAATATAGAGTTTCAACTCGTGTCATACTTGTTTGTTGTTGAAACTACTTGTGGAACTCAAAAGTCCATTAAAATATATAACATGTAGATAAATCTGAATCTGAAATGATCAACGCTATATATGGAATTCAACAGACTAATAAACAATTCATATCATGCTACCAAATAAGTAGAATATAAATGCAATGCAAATAGGAAACTAATTTGAACAACTCCTAAACATTTCAACGATGGCTTCAAATACGCTTAGTCACTATTCGACAATTTACGACAGTTATTTTCTGATGCGACCCTGGACCCCCCAGAGCTGGTGCTTCTCTATTTCCATCATAGCTTGGGATATACCCAGCCTTATGAAACTGGCCACAGCAACACAGTAGATTTTGAAGTTCTCTGGAGAAGCACATCAATAACAACCCACCTCTTTGTTTGTGTGTTTGTGTATAACAGTTATTGCATAGTGCACTGCTTAGGGGAGTTACAGCTGTGCTGTTTAGGCAGCATCAAGTCTCAAGAGCACGATATAAGGGAAGCAGAGTGAGCACTTTTACACCAGGCAGCCTGGTAGGAGTCGTACAAGCATCAATTGGCCTGAAGCTGATGTGCTATACATGCATAAGAAGTAATTCAGTGTTGTTTCCCCTGCTTTTGAAACGTTTTCCCTTTGCCTTGCTCTGGCTCTGTTAAGCCCAAGTACCTGTGAAGAAAGAGGCGCTGAAGAGGGATCAATGGCTCACTCCCCAAAGCATTGGCTGCCATTTCCCTGCTAGATTGGGGACCAACAGGTCATCACAGCCATTAGCATAAACAAACAAAGCTATGCCGACACACAGGCAAAGCATCAATTACAGGAAAACAAACTAAGCCCTTATTATAATGCCTATACACCCGCCAGACATTACAATGTGAGGGGATTTTCTTTTTCCTTTTCCCATCTAAGGATTGTATAAGGCATATCTGCAATGAAATCACCTCTCCAAATATAGAGCTGTTTGGCACTGCCACCGAATACATTATCATTGGGGACAGATTTGAGATATTTGGACAAAACATTAGCAACGTCTCTTTTGCCAACAGGCTCATTATTCATCTCTAATAGGGCAGAGCTTTGTCCTCGGCTCTCTGTAGGACAAGGATGGGCGGCATCCAAAGGTTATGAAAACCTGAGCACACTGATGCCAAATCATCTGCCTACCAGGAAGATCATTTTGTGATGGCACTGTATACCAAACAGATGTTGTTTGTCCGTGTATGAGTGCTCATGTGCATCTGCATTTTCAGTGCCTTTGTGACCGCACATTGTGTAAGGAGATAAGTCATGTTTTTCAGAATTACAAATCGCCTCATGTTTAATTTCATATTTCACTGTCAAAGCAATTAATGGAGATCAATACAAATAGACGCTGCACGTCCCCCCTGGAAGTCCTTTGGACGGACTCGTCCATAAGACAGGATTAAACACAATCTATTTTAGAAGTCTGCAAAGTGAGTCATGCCATCTGTGTTTTGACATTGGCAGTGGGCATGTATTAGTTCACATCCCTGATCAATCCTCTAATCACTGCCAGCGGGACACCCTCCGTGTTGAGTGACTGACAAATAGTGTAACCACTTTAAAAAGGTGATTATGACACTAAAACACAGAACCTCACGCCCCCCAGCCCTTTCCATACACATACTTCATATATAATTACCACACTTCACTCTCACTGCCCCTTGCTCCCGTCAGTGAGCAGAGGAAAACAGATGACAGATCTCTGTTTTCTCTGCTGATTGGTAAGGGTCCATGAAGCGGAGAGCTCAATGCAGCCTCACTGATTACTATGGATTGGCTAACGGCCGGGGCTACCTAAGGTTGATTTGTTTCATCTTTGTGCCATTTATATCATGCTGCTCCTCGAACAAACTATTTCTATTTCCCCCCTCTTTCTCCAAACTGCAACCTCCTTTCACCACACACCTCTTTCAATTCATGGTATCACCGGTTGGCCACTGCAAATCCTCTACTGAGCACACAATGAGTTTTTGTCAGACAATTAAAGTTTTGTGTCATTGAGCAATGTACAGTGTCACAGCTTAAAGAGCTTCCTGCCCCTGATGAGACAAGGTCCGCATCAGTAGAACGACCTGTTGTACTTCAGGTTCACTGGATGGTTGGCACATGGTTACATGGCAGGCAGTGTACCCCATGTAGAGGACACCGCTGTTCTAATGCACTCACAGACACAGCTCACAATCGGCCACAGAATCCATAACGCATTTGCAGCCCCGGCCAATCCGAGACCGGCTCCCAGCACCTGAGGGATGGCCGGACAAGGCCGCTTCAACCATCAGTCACCGTTTGATTGGGCCGGGGGAGTGATTAATGAAGAGCCATGCAACAGCCGCAGATAAGACTAGACCTTCACAGGTGATGAAGGACGGGGCCTGTGGCTGCGCGTGGGGGGCTGGGCGGTTCCTGGGACAAAACACTGCCTTCAGATGACTTGGCACACAGTAATTAAAGCTAATGAGAATCCTGTCACTTTCACATACACCGTGGCATTGTGATTGAACAGTGTGTCAAGCAAATCAAAGAAAGGCAGTAAGAGGCAATAATTATTCTATGATAGGTCACAGAGAAGGCGGCCATGAGGTCTTGATCAAATAAAGCTACCAAATCATTGTTAGTGTTTGTACTGGACCATGATTGGAGAAACCTGTATTACTGCGGTTCAAACTTGATCTTTGACTACTTCCCTCTGCCTGTCCAAGTTGGTGTTGCATTGGTTTCATTGTGGGAAACTTTCTTCTTTCCATCAAAAGGTAAGTCTACTTGTAAAAACATATTTGCTATTACTAACTGAACCAAGAGCAATAGCAGTCCTAACTATATAAGCTCAAAAGAAACACACTCACCATTCAAGAGCCAATGAGAAGCATACAGATATAATGTATGCTGCACTTCAGAAAAAAGATGATCAGCACACCCAGGCTAAAGAGAGAAACTTACCATTTTTGACACATTACTCAAGTGATGATTGGAATATCTCCCCAATGCGAAACTGAAATTGTGGCATGACCGAGCGGGGCAGAGGAGTGCCTATTCATTGACGAAGCAATTTCTCAGAGCAAGTGAAAAAGAGAGACAGAGAGAAATGATTGCAGAGGAAATGCTACGAGTCTTCAAATTGAACTAGCATAGAAATGTAACCTTGTTGCATACCACATTAAATTGCACACAAATGATGTGTGTAATGACATGCGCAGCTGAGCGAAGAATACATCAAGAGACAATTGAATCGGCCCAGAAAAATACACGATTACACAAAACATCACTGACAGACTGCAGGAATGGGAGAGGTAGGTTTCAGGGAAAATATATATATTACTGAATTACAGGAGAATTGTGAAAGGAAGAAGTCAATAGGAGAAGAGCTGCCGTTAAATGAATTATATTTCAGAGGTGGACTGTGGTATATAAATACAGCTAAGTGCAGCGCTTTGTGTCTACGCCTAATATTTACAATACATGGTGGAAGTCAAATAAAAGCCAGCAGCAGTGTGTTTCCGGACAGCTCCGGTTTGGCAGCCTGTCAACATTTCCATGACATTTTCCAGGTAAAGGCCACGAAGGCAGGGAATTGCTGACAGTTTAGCAAGACCAACAAATAAGAGTTAAATGAGGCAGGTGCAATGCACAAGGCAAGTCTCCAAGGGGCCCTTTTTCAGGGTACAAGGGACTTCCCCATTGCTCATATTTACTGCTTTCTCCATCCTATACTACACTCACTGGACACTTTATTAGGTTCACCTGTTCATAAAACGCAAATATCTAATCAGCCAATCACATGGTAGCACCTCAATGCATTTAGGCATGTAGACATGGTCAAGACGACCTGGTGTAGTTCAAACAGAGCATCAGAATGGGGAAGAAAGGTGATTTAAAATGACTTTGAAGTGGCATAGTGGTTGGTGCCAGACGGGATGATCTGAGTATTTCAGAAACTGCTGATCTACTGGTATTTTCACGCACAACTATCTCTAGGGTTAACAGAGAATGGTTCGAAAAAGGGAAAATATCCATTGAGCGGAAGTTCTCTGGGAGAAAACGCCTTGTTGATGCCAGAGGTCCGAGGAGAATGGCCAGACTGGTTAAAGACAATAGAAACGCAACAGTAACTCAAATTACCACTAATTACAACCAAGGTATGCAGAAGACCATCTCTCTGCGCACAACCTTGAAGCAGATAGGCTACAGCAGCAGAAGACCGCACCGGGTACCACTCCTGTCAGCTAAGAACAGGAAACTGAGGCTACAATTTGCACGGTCTCACCCAAATTGCTGCGACATTCGGACGGTAGAGTCCGAATTTGGCGTAAACAACATGGAAGCAAGGATCCATCCTGCCTTGTATCAACGGTTCAGACTGGTTGTGGTGGTGGTGTAATGGTGTGGGGGATATTTTCTTGGCATACTTAGTACCCCTTATTACCAATTGAGCATTGTTTAAACGTCACAGCCTACCTGAGTATTGTTGCTGACCATGTCCATCCCTTTATGACCCCAGTGTACCCATCTTCTCAATCAATCATGACAAACTGGTTTCTTGAACATGACAATGAGTTCATGGCCTCCACAGTCACCAGATTTCAATCCAATAGAGCACCTTTGGGATGTGGTGGAACAAGAGATTCATGGATGTATAGACAACTAATCTGCAGCAACTGCGTGATGCCATCATATCAATATGGACCAAAATTTTTACCTAATAAAGTTGCCGGTGAATGTATTTCGCTCTCTTTCTTTGTCTCTCACTAACATGCACACACTCATTCTTACCCTACACTTGTCTCCTCTGGCCGTAATGATCTCCCCACTCTAGCCCAGGAAGGTGTGACTGAGGTCTTCATCAAGCGCACAGCAATTCGCTAGGTGCCAAGGACAGGTAAGAGTCATTCCTTTAAGGCTCCACGATGAAACAGATAGCAGGGCAATAAGTCGGAGTCGGGTTATTGCTCAGCGCTGGGTTGATTGATTGCGCCATGGATTGGTTCCTGTCTTCAGCATTTCTAGCAAAAATCTGACTCGATCCTCTGATTGCAATCACCTATTGTACTTAACTTGGCCCAATTAATAGATTTTCTTTTCTTTAGCTTACTTTGTATTCCGACAAGTTAGTGTGTCACAACATGGATAAGAGGTGGCCAAATCTTGTGTTGCGCGGCTGTGCATTTAATCAATTATATTAGCGATCATTCTCAAATGACTGCAATTAGTCAAATGTCAGGCTTGGTTTGCGCTCTCATGGTGGCTTGCTGACAATGTAGCTCAGAGGTATGTCCGAAGATTAATAGCTGTGGGATTTAATTGAGTCAGGTGCTTGAAAGAAGCAGGAGGAATATATACAAATTAATTAAAACTTCATTGCTTTCCCTTAAGTTTAGTCCATAATTAGGAGCAAAGGCAAAAACAGATCTTTCAAAAGGCCCAGGTATTGATCTAGTCCACATTTTTATGTCACACTTTACAGTCCAGCTAACAGCAACATTTTACTTTGTAACAATGATTAGGCTTCATTGTTTACAAAGATTAATGAAAGAAAATAAATCATATCTGAAAAATAATATGTGACTAGCACTTGCAGTTTGAAGTTGAAGCGAAACAGAATTAATGAACAATGATAGAATTTGAAGGAAGTGAAGGAAACATGATGAATGTTTGCGAAATGTGTTTGCGTGCTAAATTGACAAACACAGGCGACAAAAAGGATTTATTTGAATGTATTATTTTGGTCGAACATATAATTATTTGGGTAGCATGTTGAGAAGTTGAGATTTTGGAGACAGAATATTGGACCCAAAATTGACGTTCAAGAATTCACTTGCGAAAATAGAGAGACCTGACGTGAAGGGGAACACTTTGAACACAAACTGAATATTCCCAAGGACAATTAGGCCGGTCCAAATTGTTGGTCAACCCAAAGAGACTTGAATATAGAAACTTCAAATCAAATATGTAATTAGGGCTGGGCGATTATGGCAAAAATCATAATCACCACCACCACCAAAAAAGCTAGACAGCGGCTCTTCTTCCTCCGCAGGCTGAGGAGGTTCAACATGGACCCCAGGATAGGGCTGTGCAATTAATTGAATTGTAATTGCGATTACGGCTTGCGACGATTATGAAAACAGCGTAATTGACAAAATACGATTATTTTGCTGGGTGTGCTTTCGCCCCTCCCTAAAAGCCCACTCGGCCACGTGGGAGTGCCATGTGTTGTGAGTGTTCAGCGCGAGCGAAGATGTCAGAACAAGAGCAGCATCTCGTTAAAAAGAAGGGTCGCGGGGAGATTCCCAGTTGATCGCGAGATGTGTCTAAAAAAAATAGAACAACAAAATTCTGTTTTATCGTTAATGTCCTCTAACATAATCTTCCTGTGCCAGAATAATGCACGCATCAAAGCTTTGTGATTGGCCGGCGTCACCCCATGTTTCGGGGCGTGGCTGGTGGGCACTATTTTGCTGAAGTTGGCCCATTCCCCAACCTTCCCCTACACCCTACCCCTCTGTTTGCGCGTTCACGCGGAGGGTCCGCCATATTGAGGGCTGTTCCAAACCAACGAGTGTGGAGCGGTGTGGAGGGGGAGTGGGCTATCAAGCCCTCAAACAGCGAGTCTGCAGCGGTGCTGACTTGAGACCGGTCTCTACCTGACCGGAGTCACGCTGTGTGTGTCCGTCAGGAAACACGCTGTTTACAAGTAGTTCCAGCAAACATCCACTGATAAACTGCGATGTTAACAACCTCATGATAACCTCGTATGTTTTTAACTTAGGATCATACCTGTGTTTAGTCTAGAAAAAGGTAAATGTGTGCATTTTATTATAAAGTTGTGTATATTTACAGACTGTTGCAAAAACTAAGAAGCTTATAAACATCAGGTTTAAAACTAAAAGAGCTTTACGAAAAAGTAACACAATGAAATATGTTTGGAGTTTTATTTGAGTTATTAATTTACATTTTTTGTCTAAGAGATGCTGATTTGAAACTGTTGTTACATACAGTTACGGCATTTCCTGTTTCTGCCGGAGAGAGGGGAGGCCCAGCGCCATAGAGAGACGAAGTCCCTCCCTTTCCGGGGGAGCTCATGGGACCCCGGAAGCGGAAAATTATACATTGAATTCAATGGAGAGAGAAAACGTATCTTTTGATCCCGTTTGAATTGTGCCACGAACTACACATATGATGTTTGTCAATTTAAAAGAACATTTTGCAAGTCAAAAAAATAAAAATGTGTCGTAAAACTGTGAAGTAACACATTTTTTTGTGTTAAGCCGCTCAGTGAACTACATGTCTCTGGTCCCGCACAATACGCGTCACCAACACAAAGATGGCCGTCACGTTGGCACATTTCACCTCATTCTTTCAGAATGAGAATAAAAGTATAAAACGAGGTGAAAATCACTACAAGTCTGGGCACGTTGAGAGCTGTACATACACGAAAGGGGAGTTATTCGGTTCCTTAAGAGCCAGCATGCGGGACCGGCTTTACAAGGTTTCGGTGAGTAACATGGGTGCAATGTTTAACGTTAATGTAAGTCAATAAGGAGGAGAATGAAAAAGAAGATGATGAACCACAGACCCGGCATATAATGACTGCAGTGTGCAGGGCTGTGTTAATTTATGTTACTGTTATCAATAGCATTAGTTGACTGAGAAAACCGTCAAGAAAAAAAGTTTAGCTATGTTACGAGTCGACTAGTATAATATGCCCACGGCTGTGATTGACAACCTGGACAGCCAGTCAGAAGCTAGAATGCCAACTAGAGAGCCAATCAGAACCTAGAACGGGTGTACTGTATACGGGTGTGTATGCTGTGGATAACATTAGTGTTCACAAGAACAAGATACACTCCCGTGTTTTGTTTTAGTTGCTCTTCAGATTGAAGCGGCCAGTTTTATATCGACTATATGTGTGATCTCCTTTTTACATCTCGTTGTGTCATTTGAGTTTATTTGCTGTGTGTAGATTCAAGGATTTTGGTTATCTTGTCAATTTGTTTGGTTATCTAGGCACAGCTGTGTGTGACTCCCTCTGGTACACTGGTATGTGTTTTCCTAATGTAGAGAGCATTGATTAATTCATAAACTACACACTGAGTCTAGATCCTGACCAAATCCTTTTTTTTTAATCAAATGTTTTGGGTACGAGTAAGTGGTCCGAGGCCGTGCCACGTTTTTACCTAGGAATACAACCACTCCGAGCGTCGAAAAAGACCGGGAGTCCGGACTGTTTTTCGGTACGGTACTGTGCGGCGCGGGAGTCACGTCTGGACTTGGTCATGATGAAGGAAGTCGCGTCGCTACAGAGACGCGGTCCCCAAACATACAGAGGAGAACCGACAACAAACAGATCTAAACCAACTCTGTTCGGCCGACGGGCTGATGAAACAACTTCGGACGGTCCGGTGGAAGGAGGTGACCGTCGAGTTTGACAGAACGACGACTCCGACCTAGACGGTGGTACGCGTTTAACGTAACCGGTTACGCACGGTCGCCACCGACGTAAAACATGTAGGGCACGGTGTTGGTGTCTGTCGGGAGACGTAGACGTAGCGCGGTAGCGAGAAGGGTACATCTAGACATGTTTAATTTCATTCATGGTACAAACAATTGTACGATATTATCTACTTACTCGGTTATTGTTCCTACCAGGCCTAGACCCCCCACGCCTCCCAAATAAAAAGGTATCAAAACAGGAGAAACAGACTAACAACATAACCAAACAAAACAAAAAAGACATAAAAAACATTAAACACAACAACATAACCAACACTAACATGTAACATAAAAAAAATTTACACATAA